>NW_027479346.1:0-146502 GCF_051014685.1 Ptiloglossa arizonensis
CACATACCGTTGTAATCGGGAGAGTTTCTACTTTCAGATGCAACAGGAATTTCTCGAGTTCGTCAATCCGTTCGCGAGATATGGGAGTTTGAAGTTAAGGAATGTTTGAGAAACCATCAAAATTTTCGCAAGTCAGATACTCGAAACAAATAACTGGTATGGCTTAGGGGAAAAGTACACACACCATTGTAATCGGGTGTGTATCTACTTTCAGATGCAACAGGAATTTCTCTAGTTCGTCAATCCGTTTGCGAGATATGGGAGTTTGAAGTTAAGGAATGGTTGAGAAACCATCAAAATTTTCGCAAGTCTGATACTCGAAACAAATAACTACAATGGCCTGGGGGAAAAATACACATACCGTTGTAATCGGGAGAGTTTCTACTTTCAGATGCAACCGGAATTTCTCGAGTTCGTCAATCCGTTCGCGAGATATGGGAGTTTGAAGTTAAGGAATGGTTGAGAAACCATCAAAATTTTCGCAAGTCTGATACTCGAAACAAATAACTACAATGGCCTGGGGGAAAAATACACATACCGTTGTAATCGGGAGAGTTTCTACTTTCAGATGCAACTGGAATTTCTCGAGTTCGTCAATCCGTTCGCGAGATATGGGAGTTTGAAGTTAAGGAATGGTTGAGAAACCATCAAAATTTTCGCAAGTCTGATACTCGAAACCAATAACTGGAATGGCCTAGGGGAAAAGTACACACTCCATTGTAATCGGGCGAGTTTCTACTTTCAGATGCAACAGGAATTTGTCGAATTCGTCAATCCGTTCGCGAGATATGGGAGTGTGAAGTTAAGGAATGGTTCAGAATCCATCAAAATTTTCGCAAGTCTGATACTCGAAACCAATAACTGCAATGGCCTAGGGGAAAAATACATATACCGTTGTAATCGGTCGAGTTTCTACTTTAAGATGCAACACGAATTTCTAGAGTTCGTCAATCCGTTCGCGAGATATGGGAGTTTGAAGTTAAGGAATGTTTGAGAAACCATCAAAATTTTCGCAAGTCAGATACTCGAAACCAATAACTGGTATGGCTTAGGGGGAAAGTGCACACCATTGTAATCGGTTGTGTTTCTACTTTCAGATGCAACAGGAATTTCTCGAGTTCGTCAATCCGTTTGCGAGATATGGGAGTTTGAAGTTAAGGAATGGTTGAGAAACCATCAAAATTTTCGCAAGTCTGATACTCGAAACCAATAACTGGAATGGCCTAGCGGAAAAGTACACACACCATTGTAATCGGGCGAGTTTCTAC
The DNA here is from genome assembly GCF_051014685.1 of Ptiloglossa arizonensis. NCBI lineage: Eukaryota > Metazoa > Arthropoda > Insecta > Hymenoptera > Colletidae > Ptiloglossa > Ptiloglossa arizonensis. The sequence continues at coordinate 1,269 of NW_027479346.1, forward strand.
TTTCAGATGCAACAGGAATTTTTCGAGTTCGTCAATCCGTTCGCGAGATATGGGAGTTTGAAGTTAAAGAATGGTTGAGAAACCATTAAAATTTTCGCGAGTCTGGTACTCGAAACCAATAACTGGAATGGCCTAGGGGAAAAGTACACACACAATTGTAATCGGGCGACTTTCTACTTTCAGATGCAACAGGAATTTCTCGAGTTCGTCAATCCGTTCGCGAGATATGGGAGTTTGAAGTTAAGGAATGTTTGAGAAACCATCAAAATTTTCGCAAGTCTGATACTCGAAACCAATATCTGGAATGGCCTAGGGGAAAAGTACACACACCATTGTAATCGGGCGACTTTCTACTTTCAGATGCAACAGGAATTTCTCGAGTTCGTCAATCCGTTCGCGAGATATGGGAGTTTGAAGTTAAGGAATGGTTGAGAAACCATCAAAATTTTCGCAAGTCTGATACTCGAAACAAATAACTACAATGGCCTGGGGGAAAAATACACATACCGTTGTAATCGGGAGAGTTTCTACTTTCAGATGCAACTGGAATTTCTCGAGTTCGTCAATCCGTTCGCGAGATATGGGAGTTTGAAGTTAAGGAATGGTTGAGAAACCATCAAAATTTTCGCAAGTCTGATACTCGAAACCAATAACTGGAATGGCCTAGGGGAAAAGTACACACACCATTGTAATCGGGCGAGTTTCTACTTTCAGATGCAACAGGAATTTTTCGAGTTCGTCAATCCGTTCGCGAGATATGGGAGTTTGAAGTTAAGGAATGGTTGAGAAACCATTAAAATTTTCGCGAGTCTGATACTCGAAACCAATAACTGGAATGGCCTAGGGGAAAAGTACACACACCATTGTAATCGGGCGACTTTCTACTTTCGGATGCAACAGGAATTTCTCGAGTTCGTCAATCCGTTCGCGAGATATGGGAGTTTGAAGTTAAGGAATGTTTGAGAAACCATCAAAATTTTCGCAAGTCAGATACTCGAAACAAATAACTGGTATGGCTTAGGGGAAAAGTACACACACCATTGTAATCGGGTGTGTTTCTACTTTCAGATGCAACAGGAATTTCTCGAGTTCGTCAATCCGTTTGCGAGATATGGGAGTTTGAAGTTAAGGAATGGTTGAGAAACCATCAAAATTTTCGCAGGTCTGATACTCGAAACAAATAACTACAATGGCCTGGGGGAAAAATACACATACCGTTGTAATCGGGAGAGTTTCTACTTTCAGATGCAACTGGAATTTCTCGAGTTCGTCAATCCGTTCGCGAGATATGGGAGTTTGAAGTTAAGGAATGGTTGAGAAACCATCAAAATTTTCGCAAGTCTGATACTCGAAACCAATAACTGGAATGGCCTAGGGGAAAAGTACACACTCCATTGTAATCGGGCGAGTTTCTACTTTCAGATGCAACAGGAATTTGTCGAATTCGTCAATCCGTTCGCGAGATATGGGAGTGTGAAGTTAAGGAATGGTTCAGAATCCATCAAAATTTTCGCAAGTCTGATACTCGAAACCAATAACTGCAATGGCCTAGGGGAAAAATACATATACCGTTGTAATCGGGCGAGTTTCTACTTTAAGATGCAACACGAATTTCTAGAGTTCGTCAATCCGTTCGCGAGATATGGGAGTTTGAAGTTAAGGAATGGTTGAGAAACCATCAAAATTGTCGCATGTCTGACACTCGAAACCAACAACTACTATGGCCTAGGGCAAAAATACACATACCGTTGTAATCGGACGAGTTTCTGCTTTCAGATGCAACAGGAATTCCTCGAGTTCGTCAATCCGTTCGCGAGATATGGGAGTTTGAAGTTAAGGAATGGTTGAGGATCCATCAAAATTTTCGCAAGTCTGATACTCGAAACCAATAACTACAATGGCCTGGGGGAAAAATACACATACCGTTGTAATCGGGAGAGTTTCTACTTTCAGATGCAACAGGAATTTCTCGTGTTCGTCAATCCGTTCGCGAGATATGGGAGTTTGAAATTAAGGAATGATTGAGAAACCATCAAAATTTTCGCAAGTCTGATACTCGAAACCAATATCTGGAATGGCCTAGGGGAAAAGTACACACACCATTGTAATCGGGCGACTTTCTACTTTCAGATGCAACAGGAATTTCTCGAGTTCGTCAATCCGTTCGCGAGATATGGGAGTTTGAAGTTACGGAATGGTTGAGAAACCATCAAAATTTTCGCAAGTCTGATACTCGAAACCAATAACTGGAATGGCCTAGGGGAAAAGTACACACTCCATTGTAATCGGGCGAGTTTCTAGTTTCAGATGCAACAGGAATTTGTCGAATTCGTCAATCCGTTCGCGAGATATGGGAGTGCGAAGTTAAGGAATGGTTCAGAATCCATCAAAATTTTCGCAAGTCTGATACTCGAAACCAATAACTGCAATGGCCTAGGGGAAAAATACACATACCGTTGTAATCGGACGAGTTTCTGCTTTCAGATGCAACAGGAATTCCTCGAGTTCGTCAATCCGTTCGCGAGATATGGGAGTTTGAAGTTAACGAATGGTTGAGAAACCATCAAAATTTTCGCAAGTCTGATACTCGAAACCAATAACTGCAATGGCCTAGGGGAAAAATACATATACCGTTGTAATCGGTCGAGTTTCTACTTTAAGATGCAACACGAATTTCTAGAGTTCGTCAATCCGTTCGCGAGATATGGGAGTTTGAAGTTAAGGAATGATTGAGAAACCATCAAAATTTTCGCAAGTCTGATACTCGAAACCAATATCTGGAATGGCCTAGGGGAAAAGTACACACACCATTGTAATCGGGCGACTTTCTACTTTCAGATGCAACAGGAATTTCTCGAGTTCGTCAATCCGTTCGCGAGATATGGGAGTTTGAAGTTAAGGAATGTTTGAGAAACCGTCAAAATTTTCGCAAGTCAGATACTCGAAACAAATAGCTGGTATGGCTTAGGGGAAAAGTACACACACCATTGTAATCGGGTGTGTTTCTACTTTCAGATGCAACAGTAATTTCTCGAGTTCGTCAATCCGTTTGCGAGATATGGGAGTTTGAAATTAAGGAATGGTTGAGAAACCATCAAAATTTTCGCAAGTCTGATACTCGAAACAAATAACTACAATGGCCTGGGGGAAAAATACACATACCGTTGTAATCGGGAGAGTTTCTACTTTCAGATGCAATAGGAATTTCTCGAGTTCATCTATCCGTTCGCGAGATATGGGAGTTTGAAGTTAAGGAATGGTTGAGAAACCATCAAAATTTTCGCAAGTCGGATACTCGAAACCAATAACTGGTATGGCTTAGGGGGAAAGTGCACACGCCATTGTAATCGGTTGTGTTTCTACTTTCAGATGCAACAGGAATTTCTCGAGTTCGTCAATCCGTTTGCGAGATATGGGAGTTTGAAGTTAAGGAATGGTTGAGAAACCATCAAAATTTTCGCAAGTCTGATACTCGAAACCAATAACTGGAATGGCCTAGCGGAAAAGTACACACACCATTGTAATCGGGCGAGTTTCTACTTTCAGATGCAACAGGTATTTTTCGAGTTCGTCAATCCGTTCGCGAGATATGGGAGTTTGAAATTAAGGAATGTTTGAGAAACCATCAAAATTTTCGCAAGTCAGATACTCGAAACAAATAACTGGTATGGCTTAGGGGAAAAGTACACACACCATTGTAATCGGGTGTGTTTCTACTTTCAGATGCAACAGGAATTTCTCGAGTTCGTCAATCCGTTTGCGAGATATGGGAGTTTGAAGTTAAGGAATGGTTGAGAAACCATCAAAATTTTCGCAAGTCTGATACTCGAAACAAATAACTACAATGGCCTGGGGGAAAAATACACGTACCGTTGTAATCGGGAGAGTTTCTACTTTCAGATGCAACTGGAATTTCTCGAGTTCGTCAATCCGTTCGCGAGATATGGGAGTTTGAAATTAAGGAATGATGGAGAAACCATCAAAATTTTCGCAAGTCTGATACTCGAAACCAATAACTGGAATGGCCTAGCGGAAAAGTACACACACCATTGTAATCGGGCGAGTTTCTACTTTCAGATGCAACAGGAATTTTTCGAGTTCGTCAATCCGTTCGCGAGATATGGGAGTTTGAAGTTAAGGAATGTTTGAGAAACCATTAAAATTTTCGCGAGTCTGATACTCGAAACCAATAACTGGAATGGCCTAGGGGAAAAGTACACACACCATTGTAATCGGGCGACTTTCTACTTTCAGATGCAACAGGAATTTCTCGAGTTCGTCAATCCGTTCGCGAGATATGGGAGTTTGAAGTTAAGGAATGTTTGAGAAACCATCAAAATTTTCGCAAGTCAGATACTCGAAACAAATAACTGGTATGGCTTAGGGGAAAAGTACACACACCATTGTAATCGGGTGTGTATCTACTTTCAGATGCAACAGGAATTTCTCTAGTTCGACAATCCGTTTGCGAGATATGGGAGTTTGAAGTTAAGGAATGGTTGAGAAACCTTCAAAATTTTCGCAAGTCTGATACTCGAAACAAATAACTTCAATGGCCTGGGGGAAAAATACACATACCGTTGTAATCGGGAGAGTTTCTACTTTCAGATGCAACTGGAATTTCTCGAGTTCGTCAATCCGATCGCGAGATATGGGAGTTTGAAGTTAAGGAATGGTTGAGAAACCATCAAAATTGTCGCATGTCTGACACTCGAAACCAACAACTACTATGGCCTAGGGCAAAAATACACATACCGTTGTAATCGGACGAGTTTCTGCTTTCAGATGCAACAGGAATTCCTCGAGTTCGTCAATCCGTTCGCGAGATATGGGAGTTTGAAGTTAAGGAATGGTTGAGAAACCATCAAAATTTTCGCAAGTCTGATACTCGAAACCAATAACTGCAATGGCCTAGGGGAAAAATACATATACCGTTGTAATCGGTCGAGTTTCTACTTTAAGATGCAACACGAATTTCTAGAGTTCGTCAATCCGTTCGCGAGATATGGGAGTTTGTAGTTAAAGAATGGTTGAGAAACCATCAAAATTGTCGCATGTCTGACACTCGAAACCAACAACTACTATGGCCTAGGGCAAAAATACACATACCGTTGTAATCGGACGAGTTTCTGCTTTCAGATGCAACAGGAATTTCTCGAGTTCGTCAATCCGTTCGCGAGATATGGGAGTTTGAAGTTAAGGAATGGTTGAGGATCCATCAAAATTTTCGCAAGTCTGATACTCGAAACCAATAACTACAATGGCCTGGGGGAAAAATACACATACCGTTGTAATCGGGCGACTTTCTACTTTCAGATGCAACAGGAATTTCTCGAGTTCGTCAATCCGTTCGCGAGATATGGGAGTGTGAAGTTAAGGAAAGGTTCAGAATCCATCAAAATTTTCGCAAGTCTGATACTCGAAACCAATAACTGCAATGGCCTAGGGGAAAAATACAAATACCGTTGTAATCGGGCGAGTTTCTACTTTAAGATGCAACACGAATTTCTAGAGTTCGTCAATCCGTTCGCGAGATATGGGAGTTTGAAGATAAGGAATGGTTGAGAAACCATCAAAATTGTCGCATGTCTGACACTCGAAACCAACAACTACTATGGCCTAGGGCAAAAATACACATACCGTTGTAATCGGACGAGTCTCTGCTTTCAGATGCAACAGGAATTTCTCGAGTTCGTCAATCCGTTCGCGAGATATGGGAGTTTGAAGTTAAGGAATGGTTGAGAAAAAAACAAAATTTTCGCAAGTCTGATACTCGAAACCAATAGCTGGAATGGCTTAGGGGAAAAGTACACACACAATTGTAATCGGGCGAGTTTCTGCTTTCAGATGCAACAGGAATTTCTCGAGTTCGTCAATCCGTTCGCGAGATATGGGAGTTTGAAGTTAAGGAATGGTTGAGAAACCATCAAAATTTTCGCAAGTCTGATACTCGAAACCAATAACTGGAATGGCCTAGGGGAAAAGTACACACACCATTGTAATCGGGCGAGTTTCTACTTTCAGATGCATCAGGAATTTCTCGAGTTCGTCAATCCGTTCGCGAGATATGGGAGTTTGAAGTTAAGGAATGGTTGAGAAACCATCAAAATTTTCGCAAGTCTGATACTCGAAACCAATAACTACAATGGCCTGGGGGAAAAATACACATACCGTTATAATCGGGAGAGTTTCTACTTTCAGTTGCAACAGGAATTTCTCGAGTTCGTCAATCCGTTCGCGAGATATGGGAGTTTGAAGTTAAGGAATGGTTGAGAAAAAAACAAAATTTTCGCAAGTCTGATACTCGAAACCAATAGCTGGAATGGCTTAGGGGAAAAGTACACACACAATTGTAATCGGGCGAGTTTCTGCTTTCAGATGCAACAGGAATTTCTCGAGTTCGTCAATCCGTTCGCGAGATATGGGAGTTTGAAGTTAAGGAATGGTTGAGAAACCATCAAAATTTTCGCAAGTCTGATACTCGAAACCAATAACTGGAATGGCCTAGGGGAAAAGTACACACACCATTGTAACCGGGCGAGTTTCTACTTTCAGATGCATCAGGAATTTCTCGAGTTCGTCAATCCGTTCGCGAGATATGGGAGTTTGAAGTTAAGGAATGGTTGAGAAACCATCAAAATTTTCGCAAGTCTGATACTCGAAACCAATAACTACAATGGCCTGGGGGAAAAATACACATACCGTTGTAATCGGGAGAGTTTCTACTTTCAGATGCAACAGGAATTTCTCGAGTTCGTCAATCCGTTCGCGAGATATGGGAGTTTGAAATTAAGGAATGGTTGAGAAACCATCAAAATTTTCGCAAGTCTGATACTCGAAACCAATAACTACAATGGCCTAGGGGATAAATACACAGTCCGTTGTAATCGGGCGAGTTTCTACTCTCAGATGCAAGAGGAATTTCTCGAGTTCATCTATCCGTTCGCGAGATATGGGAGTTTGAAGTTAAGGAATGGTTGAGAAACCATCAAAATTTTCGCAAGTCTGATACTCGAAACCAATAACTGGAATGGCCTAGGGCAAAAATACGCACACCGTTGTAATCGGACGAGTTTGTGCTTTCAGATGCAACAGGAATTTCTCGGGTTCGTCAATCCGTTCGCGAGATATGGGAGTGTGAATTTAAGGAATGGTTGAGGATCCATCAAAATTTTCGCAAGTCTGATACTCGAAACCAATAACTGCAATGGCCTAGGGGATAAATACACAGTCCGTTGTAATCGGGCGAGTTTCTACTTTCAGATGCAAGAGGAATTTCTCGAGTTCATCTATCCGTTCGCGAGATATGGGAGTTTGAAGTTAAGGAATGGTTGAGAAACCATCAAAATTTTCGCAAGTCGGATACTCGAAACCAATAACTGGTATGGCTTAGGCGGAAAGTGCACACGCCATTGTAATCGGTTGTGTTTCTACTTTCAGATGCAACAGGAATTTCTCGATTTCGTCATTCCGTTTGCGAGATATGGGAGTTTGAAGTTAAGGAATGGTTGAGAAACCATCAAAATTTTCGCAAGTCTGATACTCGAAACCAATAACTACAATGGCCTGGGGGAAAAATACACATACCGTTGTAATCGCGAGAGTTTCTACTTTCAGATGCAACAGGAATTTCCCGAGTTCGTCAATCCGTTCGCGAGATATGGGAGTTTGAAATTAAGGAATGATTGAGAAACCATCAAAATTTTCGCAAGTCTGATACTCGAAACAAATAACTGGTATGGCTTAGGGGAAAAGTGCACACACCATTGTAATCGGGTGTGTTTCTACTTTCAGATGCAACAGGAATTTCTCGAGTTCGTCAATCCGTTTGCGAGATATGGGAGTTTGAAGTTAAGGAATGGTTGAGAAACCATCAAAATTTTCGCAAGTCTGATACTCGAAACAAATAACTTCAATGGCCTGGGGGAAAAATACACATACCGTTGTAATCGGGAGAGTTTCTACTTTCAGATGCAACTGGAATTTCTCGAGTTCGTCAATCCGTTCGCGAGATATGGGAGTTTGAAGTTAAGGAATGGTTGAGAAACCATCAAAATTGTCGCATGTCTGACACTCGAAACCAACAACTACTATGGCCTAGGGCAAAAATACACATACCGTTGTAATCGGACGAGTTTCTGCTTTCAGATGCAACAGGAATTCCTCGAGTTCGTCAATCCGTTCGCGAGATATGGGAGTTTGAAGTTAAGGAATGGTTGAGAAACCATCAAAATTTTCGCAAGTCTGATACTCGAAACCAATAACTGCAATGGCCTAGGGGAAAAATACATATACCGTTGTAATCGGTCGAGTTTCTACTTTAAGATGCAACACGAATTTCTAGAGGTCGTCAATCCGTTCGCGAGATATGGGAGTTTGTAGTTAAAGAATGGTTGAGAAACCATCAAAATTGTCGCATGTCTGACACTCGAAACCAACAACTACTATGGCCTAGGGCAAAAATACACATACCGTTGTAATCGGACGAGTTTCTGCTTTCAGATGCAACAGGAATTTCTCGAGTTCGTCAATCCGTTCGCGAGATATGGGAGTTTGAAGTTAAGGAATGGTTGAGGATCCATCAAAATTTTCGCAAGTCTGATACTCGAAACCAATAACTACAATGGCCTGGGGGAAAAATACACATACCGTTGTAATCGGGCGACTTTCTACTTTCAGATGCAACAGGAATTTCTCGAGTTCGTCAATCCGTTCGCGAGATATGGGAGTTTGAAGTTAAGGAATGTTTGAGAAACCATCATAATTTTCGCAAGTCAGATACTCGAAACAAATAACTGGTATGGCTTAGGGGAAAAGTACACACACCATTGTAATCGGGTGTGTATCTACTTTCAGATGCAACAGAAATTTCTCTAGTTCGTCAATCCGTTTGCGAGATATGGGAGTTTGAATTTAAGGAATGGTTGAGAAACCATCAAAATTTTCGCAAGTCTTATACTCGAAACAAATAACTACAATGGCCTGGGGGAAAAATACACATACCGTTGTAATCGGGATAGTTTCTACTTTCAGATGCAACTGGAATTTCTCGAGTTCGTCAATCCGTTCGCGAGATATGGGAGTTTGAAGTTAAGGAATGGTTGAGAAACAATCAAAATTTTCGCAAGTCTGATACTCGAAACCAATAACTGGAATGGCCTAGGGGAAAAGTACACATACCGTTGTAATCGGGAGAGTTTCTACTTTCCGATACAACAGGAATTTGTCGAATTCGTCAATCCGTTCGCGAGATATGGGAGTGTGAAGTTAAGGAATGGTTCAGAATCCATCAAAATTTTCGCAAGTCTGATACTCGAAACCAATAACTGCAATGGCCTAGGGGAAAAATACATATACCGTTGTAATCGGGCGAGTTTCTACTTTAAGATGCAACACGAATTTCTAGAGTTCGTCAATCCGTTCGCGAGATATGGGAGTTTGAAGATAAGGAATGGTTGAGAAACCATCAAAATTGTCGCATGTCTGACACTCGAAACCAACAACTACTATGGCCTAGGGCAAAAATACACATACCGTTGTAATCGGACGAGTCTCTGCTTTCAGATGCAACAGGAATTTCTCGAGTTCGTCAATCCGTTCGCGAGATATGGGAGTTTGAAGTTAAGGAATGGTTGAGAAAAAAACAAAATTTTCGCAAGTCTGATACTCGAAACCAATAGCTGGAATGGCTTAGGGGAAAAGTACACACACAATTGTAATCGGGCGAGTTTCTGCTTTCAGATGCAACAGGAATTTCTCGAGTTCGTCAATCCGTTCGCGAGATATGGGAGTTTGAAGTTAAGGAATGGTTGAGAAACCATCAAAATTTTCGCAAGTCTGATACTCGAAACCAATAACTGGAATGGCCTAGGGGAAAAGTACACACACCATTGTAATCGGGCGAGTTTCTACTTTCAGATGCATCAGGAATTTCTCGAGTTCGTCAATCCGTTCGCGAGATATGGGAGTTTGAAGTTAAGGAATGGTTGAGAAACCATCAAAATTTTCGCAAGTCTGATACTCGAAACCAATAACTACAATGGCCTGGGGGAAAAATACACATACCGTTATAATCGGGAGAGTTTCTACTTTCAGTTGCAACAGGAATTTCTCGAGTTCGTCAATCCGTTCGCCAGATATGGGAGTTTGAAGTTAAGGAATGGTTGAGAAAAAAACAAAATTTTCGCAAGTCTGATACTCGAAACCAATAGCTGGAATGGCTTAGGGGAAAAGTACACACACAATTGTAATCGGGCGAGTTTCTGCTTTCAGATGCAACAGGAATTTCTCGAGTTCGTCAATCCGTTCGCGAGATATGGGAGTTTGAAGTTAAGGAATGGTTGAGAAACCATCAAAATTTTCGCAAGTCTGATACTCGAAACCAATAACTGGAATGGCCTAGGGGAAAAGTACACACACCATTGTAATCGGGCGAGTTTCTACTTTCAGATGCATCAGGAATTTCTCGAGTTCGTCAATCCGTTCGCGAGATATGGGAGTTTGAAGTTAAGGAATGGTTGAGAAACCATCAAAATTTTCGCAAGTCTGATACTCGAAACCAATAACTACAATGGCCTGGGGGAAAAATACACATACCGTTGTAATCGGGAGAGTTTCTACTTTCAGATGCAACAGGAATTTCTCGAGTTCGTCAATCCGTTCGCGAGATATGGGAGTTTGAAATTAAGGAATGGTTGAGAAACCATCAAAATTTTCGCAAGTCTGATACTCGAAACCAATAACTACAATGGCCTGGGGGAAAAATACACATACCGTTGTAATCGGGAGAGTTTCTACTTTCAGATGCAACAGGAATTTCTCGAGTTCATCTATCCGTTCGCGAGATATGGGAGTTTGAAGTTAAGGAATGGTTGAGAAACCATCAAAATTTTCGCAATTCTGATACTCGAAACCAATAACTGGAATGGCCTAGGGCAAAAATACGCACACCGTTGTAATCGGACGAGTTTGTGCTTTCAGATGCAACAGGAATTTCTCGGGTTCGTCAATCCGTTCGCGAGATATGGGAGTGTGAATTTAAGGAATGGTTGAGGATCCATCAAAATTTTCGCAAGTCTGATACTCGAAACCAATAACTACAATGGCCTAGGGGATAAATACACAGTCCGTTGTAATCGGGCGAGTTTCTACTTTCAGATGCAAGAGGAATTTCTCGAGTTCATCTATCCGTTCGCGAGATATGGGAGTTTGAAGTTAAGGAATGGTTGAGAAACCATCAAAATTTTCGCAAGTCGGATACTCGAAACCAATAACTGGTATGGCTTAGGCGGAAAGTGCACACGCCATTGTAATCGGTTGTGTTTCTACTTTCAGATGCAACAGGAATTTCTCGAGTTCGTCATTCCGTTTGCGAGATATGGGAGTTTGAATTTAAGGAATGATTGAGAAACCATCAAAATTTTCGCAAGTCTGATACTCGAAACCAATAACTACAATGGCCTGGGGGAAAAATACACATACCGTTGTAATCGCGAGAGTTTCTACTTTCAGATGCAACAGGAATTTCCCGAGTTCGTCAATCCGTTCGCGAGATATGGGAGTTTGAAATTAAGGAATGATTGAGAAACCATCAAAATTTTCGCAAGTCTGATACTCGAAACAAATAACTGGTATGGCTTAGGGGAAAAGTGCACACACCATTGTAATCGGGTGTGCTTCTACTTTCAGATGCAACAGGAATTTCTCGAGTTCGTCAATCCGTTCGCGAGATATGGGAGTTTGAAGTTAAGGAATGGTTGAGAAACCATCAAAATTTTCGCAAGTCTGATACTCGAAACAAATAACTACAATGGCCTGGGGGAAAAACACACATACCGTTGTAATCGGGAGAGTTTCTACTTTCAGATGCAACTGGAATTTCTCGAGTTCGTCAATCCGTTCGCGAGATATGGGAGTTTGAAGTTAAGGAATGGTTGAGAAACCATCAAAATTTTCGCAAGTCTGATACTCGAAACCAATAACTGGAATGGCCTAGGGGAAAAGTACACACACCATTGTAATCGGGCGAGTTTCTACTTTCAGATGCAACAGGAATTTGTCGAGTTCGTCAATCCGTTCGCGAGATATGGGAGTTTGAAGTTAAGGAATGGTTGAGAATCCATCAAAATTTTCGCAAGTCGGATACTCGAAACCAATAACTGGTATGGCTTAGGGGGAAAGTGCACACGCCATTGTAATCGCTTGTGTTTCTACTTTCAGATGCAACAGGAATTTCTCGAGTTCGTCAATCCGTTTGCGAGATATGGGAGTTTGAAGTTAAGGAATGGTTGAGAAACCATTAAAATTTTCGCGAGTCTGATACTCGAAACCAATAACTGGAATGGCCTAGGGGAAAAGTACACACACCATTGTAATCGGGCGACTTTCTACTTTCGGATGCAACAGGAATTTCTCGAGTTCGTCAATCCGTTCGCGAGATATGGGAGTTTGAAGTTAAGGAATGGTTGAGAAACCATCAAAATTTTCGCAAGTCGGATACTCGAAACCAATAACTGGTATGGCTTAGGGGGAAAGTGCACACGCCATTGTAATCGGTTGTGTTTCTACTTTCAGATGCAACAGGAATTTCTCGAGTTCGTCAATCCGTTTGCGAGATATGGGAGTTTGAAGTTAAGGAATGGTTGAGAAACCATCAAAATTTTCGCAAGTCTGATACTCGAAACCAATAACTACAATGGCCTGGGGGAAAAATACACATACCGTTGTAATCGGGAGAGTTTCTTCTTTCAGATGCAACAGGAATTTGTCGAGTTCGTCAATCCGTTCGCGAGATATGGGAGTTTGAAATTAAGGAATGATTGAGAAACCATCAAAATTTTCGCAAGTCTGATACTCGAAACCAATAACTGGAATGGCCTAGCGGAAAAGTACACACAGCATTGTAATCGGGCGAGTTTCTACTTTCAGATGCAACAGGAATTTTTCTCGTTCGTCAATCCGTTCGCGAGATATGGGAGTTTGAAGTTAAGGAATGGTTGAGAAACCATCAAAATTTTCGCAAGTCTGATACTCGAAACCAATAACTGGAATGGCCTAGGGGAAAAGTACACACACCATTGTAATCGGGCGAGTTTCTACTTTCAGATGCATCAGGAATTTCTCGAGTTCGTCAATCCGTTCGCGAGATATGGGAGTTTGAAGTTAAGGAATGGTTGAGAAACCATCAAAATTTTCGCAAGTCTGATACTCGAAACCAATAACTACAATGGCCTGGGGGAAAAATACACATACCGTTGTAATCGGGAGAGTTTCTACTTTCAGATGCAACAGGAATTTCTCGAGTTCGTCAATCCGTTCGCGAGATATGGGAGTTTGAAATTAAGGAATGGTTGAGAAACCATCAAAATTTTCGCAAGTCTGATACTCGAAACCAATAACTACAATGGCCTGGGGGAAAAATACACATACCGTTGTAATCGGGAGAGTTTCTACTTTCAGATGCAACAGGAATTTCTCGAGTTCATCTATCCGTTCGCGAGATATGGGAGTTTGAAGTTAAGGAATGGTTGAGAAACCATCAAAATTTTCGCAATTCTGATACTCGAAACCAATAACTGGAATGGCCTAGGGCAAAAATACGCACACCGTTGTAATCGGACGAGTTTGTGCTTTCAGATGCAACAGGAATTTCTCGGGTTCGTCAATCCGTTCGCGAGATATGGGAGTGTGAATTTAAGGAATGGTTGAGGATCCATCAAAATTTTCGCAAGTCTGATACTCGAAACCAATAACTACAATGGCCTAGGGGATAAATACACAGTCCGTTGTAATCGGGCGAGTTTCTACTTTCAGATGCAAGAGGAATTTCTCGAGTTCATCTATCCGTTCGCGAGATATGGGAGTTTGAAGTTAAGGAATGGTTGAGAAACCATCAAAATTTTCGCAAGTCGGATACTCGAAACCAATAACTGGTATGGCTTAGGCGGAAAGTGCACACGCCATTGTAATCGGTTGTGTTTCTACTTTCAGATGCAACAGGAATTTCTCGAGTTCGTCATTCCGTTTGCGAGATATGGGAGTTTGAATTTAAGGAATGATTGAGAAACCATCAAAATTTTCGCAAGTCTGATACTCGAAACCAATAACTACAATGGCCTGGGGGAAAAATACACATACCGTTGTAATCGCGAGAGTTTCTACTTTCAGATGCAACAGGAATTTCCCGAGTTCGTCAATCCGTTCGCGAGATATGGGAGTTTGAAATTAAGGAATGATTGAGAAACCATCAAAATTTTCGCAAGTCTGATACTCGAAACAAATAACTGGTATGGCTTAGGGGAAAAGTGCACACACCATTGTAATCGGGTGTGCTTCTACTTTCAGATGCAACAGGAATTTCTCGAGTTCGTCAATCCGTTCGCGAGATATGGGAGTTTGAAGTTAAGGAATGGTTGAGAAACCATCAAAATTTTCGCAAGTCTGATACTCGAAACAAATAACTACAATGGCCTGGGGGAAAAACACACATACCGTTGTAATCGGGAGAGTTTCTACTTTCAGATGCAACTGGAATTTCTCGAGTTCGTCAATCCGTTCGCGAGATATGGGAGTTTGAAGTTAAGGAATGGTTGAGAAACCATCAAAATTTTCGCAAGTCTGATACTCGAAACCAATAACTGGAATGGCCTAGGGGAAAAGTACACACACCATTGTAATCGGGCGAGTTTCTACTTTCAGATGCAACAGGAATTTGTCGAGTTCGTCAATCCGTTCGCGAGATATGGGAGTTTGAAGTTAAGGAATGGTTGAGAATCCATCAAAATTTTCGCAAGTCGGATACTCGAAACCAATAACTGGTATGGCTTAGGGGGAAAGTGCACACGCCATTGTAATCGCTTGTGTTTCTACTTTCAGATGCAACAGGAATTTCTCGAGTTCGTCAATCCGTTTGCGAGATATGGGAGTTTGAAGTTAAGGAATGGTTGAGAAACCATTAAAATTTTCGCGAGTCTGATACTCGAAACCAATAACTGGAATGGCCTAGGGGAAAAGTACACACACCATTGTAATCGGGCGACTTTCTACTTTCGGATGCAACAGGAATTTCTCGAGTTCGTCAATCCGTTCGCGAGATATGGGAGTTTGAAGTTAAGGAATGGTTGAGAAACCATCAAAATTTTCGCAAGTCGGATACTCGAAACCAATAACTGGTATGGCTTAGGGGGAAAGTGCACACGCCATTGTAATCGGTTGTGTTTCTACTTTCAGATGCAACAGGAATTTCTCGAGTTCGTCAATCCGTTTGCGAGATATGGGAGTTTGAAGTTAAGGAATGGTTGAGAAACCATCAAAATTTTCGCAAGTCTGATACTCGAAACCAATAACTACAATGGCCTGGGGGAAAAATACACATACCGTTGTAATCGGGAGAGTTTCTTCTTTCAGATGCAACAGGAATTTGTCGAGTTCGTCAATCCGTTCGCGAGATATGGGAGTTTGAAATTAAGGAATGATTGAGAAACCATCAAAATTTTCGCAAGTCTGATACTCGAAACCAATAACTGGAATGGCCTAGCGGAAAAGTACACACAGCATTGTAATCGGGCGAGTTTCTACTTTCAGATGCAACAGGAATTTTTCTCGTTCGTCAATCCGTTCGCGAGATATGGGAGTTTGAAGTTAAGGAATGGTTGAGAAACCATTAAAATTTTCGCGAGTCTGATACTCGAAACCAATAACTGGAATGGCCTAGGGGAAAAGTACACACACCATTGTAATCGGGCGACTTTCTACTTTCGGATGCAACAGGAATTTCTCGAGTTCGTCAATCCGTTCGCGAGATATGGGAGTTTGAAGTTAAAGAATGTTTGAGAAACCATCAAAATTTCCGCAAGTCAGATACTCGAAACAAATAACTGGTATGGCTTAGGGGAAATGTACACACACCATTGTAATCGGGTGTGTTTCTACTTTCAGATGCAACAGGAATTTCTCGAGTTCGTCAATCCGTTGGCGAGATATGGGAGTTTGAAGTTAAGGAATGGTTGAGAAACCATCAAAATTTTCGCAAGTCTGATACTCGAAACCAATAACTACAATGGCCTGGGGGAAAAATACACATACCGTTGTAATCGGGAGAGTTTCTACTTTCAGATGCAACAGGAATTTCTCGAGTTCGTCAATCCGTTCGCGAGATATGGGAGTTTGAAGTTAAGGAATGGTTGAGAAACCATCAAAATTTTCGCAAGTCTGATACTCGAAACAAATAACTACAATGGCCTGGGGGAAAAACACACATACCGTTGTAATCGGGAGAGTTTCTACTTTCAGATGCAACTGGAATTTCTCGAGTTCGTCAATCCGTTCGCGAGATATGGGAGTTTGAAGTTAAGGAATGGTTGAGAAACCATCAAAATTTTCGCAAGTCTGATACTCGAAACCAATAACTGGAATGGCCTAGGGGAAAAGTACACACACCATTGTAATCGGGCGAGTTTCTACTTTCAGATGCAACAGGAATTTGTCGAGTTCGTCAATCCGTTCGCGAGATATGGGAGTTTGAAGTTAAGGAATGGTTGAGAATCCATCAAAATTTTCGCAAGTCGGATGCTCGAAACCAATAACTGGTATGGCTTAGGGGGAAAGTGCACACGCCATTGTAATCGGTTGTGTTTCTACTTTCAGATGCAACAGGAATTTCTCGAGTTCGTCAATCCGTTTGCGAGATATGGGAGTTTGAAGTTAAGGAATGGTTGAGAAACCATCAAAATTTTCGCAAGTCTGATACTCGAAACCAATAACTACAATGGCCTGGGGGAAAAATACACATACCGTTGTAATCGGGAGAGTTTCTACTTTCAGATGCAACAGGAATTTGTCGAGTTCGTCAATCCGTTCGCGAGATATGGGAGTTTGAAATTAAGGAATGATTGAGAAACCATCAAAATTTTCGCAAGTCTGATACTCGAAACCAATAACCGGAATGGCCTAGCGGAAAAGTACACACAGCATTGTAATCGGGCGAGTTTCTACTTTCAGATGCAACAGGAATTTTTCTCGTTCGACAATCCGTTCGCGAGATATGGGAGTTTGAAGTTAAGGAATGGTTGAGAAACCATTAAAATTTTCGCGAGTCTGATACTCGAAACCAATAACTGGAATGGCCTAGGGGAAAAGTACACACACCATTGTAATCGGGCGACTTTCTACTTTCGGATGCAACAGGAATTTCTCGAGTTCGTCAATCCGTTCGCGAGATATGGGAGTTTGAAGTTAAGGAATGGTTGAGAAACCATCAAAATTTTCGCAAGTCGGATACTCGAAACCAATAACTGGTATGGCTTAGGGGGAAAGTGCACACGCCATTGTAATCGGTTGTGTTTCTACTTTCAGATGCAACAGGAATTTCTCGAGTTCGTCAATCCGTTTGCGAGATATGGGAGTTTGAAGTTAAGGAATGGTTGAGAAACCATCAAAATTTTCGCAAGTCTGATACTCGAAACCAATAACTACAATGGCCTGGGGGAAAAATACACATACCGTTGTAATCGGGAGAGTTTCTACTTTCAGATGCAACAGGAATTTGTCGAGTTCGTCAATCCGTTCGCGAGATATGGGAGTTTGAAGTTAAGGAATGGTTGAGAAACCATCAAAATTTTCGCAAGTCTGATACTCGAAACCAATAACTGGAATGGCCTAGCGGAAAAGTACACACAGCATTGTAATCGGGCGAGTTTCTACTTTCAGATGCAACAGGAATTTTTCTCGTTCGTCAATCCGTTCGCGAGATATGGGAGTTTGAAGTTAAGGAATGGTTGAGAAACCATTAAAATTTTCGCGAGTCTGATACTCGAAACCAATAACTGGAATGGCCTAGGGGAAAAGTAAACACACCATTGTAATCGGGCGACTTTCTACTCTCGGATGCAACAGGAATTTCTCGAGTTCGTCAATCCGTTCGCGAGATATGGGAGTTTGAAGTTAAAGAATGTTTGAGAAACCATCAAAATTTCCGCAAGTCAGATACTCGAAACAAATAACTGGTATGGCTTAGGGGAAATGTACACACACCATTGTAATCGGGTGTGTTTCTACTTTCAGATGCATCAGGAATTTCTGGAGTTCGTCAATCCGTTGGCGAGATATGGGAGTTTGAAGTTAAGGAATGGTTGAGAAACCATCAAAATTTTCGCAAGTCTGATACTCGAAACCAATAACTACAATGGCCTGGGGGAAAAATACACATACCGTTGTAATCGGGAGAGTTTCTACTTTCAGATGCAACAGGAATTTCTCGAGTTCGTCAATCCGTTCGCGAGATATGGGAGTTTGAAATTAAGGAATGATTGAGAAACCATCAAAATTTTCGCAAGTCTGATACTCGAAACCAATATCTGGAATGGCCTAGGGGAAAAGTACACACACCATTGTAATCGGGCGACTTTCTACTTTCAGATGCAACAGGAATTTCTCGAGTTCGTCAATCCGTTCGCGAGATATGGGAGTTTGAAGTTAAGGAATGTTTGAGAAACCATCAAAATTTTCGCAAGTCAGATACTCGAAACAAATAACTGGTATGGCTTAGGGGAAAAGTACACACACCATTGAAATCGGGTGTGTTTCTACTTTCAGATGCAACAGGAATTTCTCGAGTTCGTCAATCCGTTTGCGAGATATGGGAGTTTGAAGTTAAGGAATGGTTGAGAAACCATCAAAATTTTCGCAAGTCTGATACTCGAAACAAGTAACTACAATGGCCTGGGGGAAAAATACACATACCGTTGTATTCGGGAGAGTTTCTACTTTCAGATGCAATAGGAATTTCTCGAGTTCATCTATCCGTTCGCGAGATATGGGAGTTTGAAGTTAAGGAATGGTTGAGAAACCATCAAAATTTTCGCAAGTCGGATACTCGAAACCAATAACTGGTATGGCTTAGGGGGAAAGTGCACACGCCATTGTAATTGGTTGTGTTTCTACTTTCAGATGCAACAGGAATTTCTCGAGTTCGTCAATCCGTTTGCGAGATATGGGAGTTTGAAGTTAAGGAATGGTTGAGAAACCATCAAAATTTTCGCAAGTCTGATAGTCGAAACCAATAACAACAATGGCCTGGGGGAAAAATACACATACCGTTGTAATCGGGAGAGTTTCTACTTTCAGATGCAACTGGAATTTCTCGAGTTCGTCAATCCGTTCGCGAGATATGGGAGTTTGAAGTTAAGGAATGGTTGAGAAACCATCAAAATTTTCGCAAGTCTGATACTCGAAACCAATAAATACTGTGGCCTAGGGCAAAAATACACATACCGTTGTAATCGGGCGAGATCTGCTTTCAGATGCAACAGGAATTTCTCGAGTTCGTCATCCGTTCGCGAGATATGGGAGTTTGAAGTTAAGGAATGGTTGAGAAACCATCAAAATTTTCGCAAGTCGGATACTGGAAACCAATAACTGGAATGGCCTAGGGGAAAAGTACACACACCATTGTAATCGGGCGAGTTTCTACTTTCAGATGCAGCAGGAATTTCTCGAGTTCGTCAATCCGTTCGCGAGATATGGGAGTTTGAAGTTAAGGAATGGTTGAGAAACCATCAAAATTTTCGTAAGTCTGACGCTCGAAACCAATAACTACAATGGCCTGGGGGAAAAATACACATACCGTTGTAATCGGGAGAGTTTCTACTTTCAGATGCAACAGGAATTTGTCGAGTTCGTCAATCCGTTCGCGAGATATGGGAGTTTGAAATTAAGCAATGATGGAGAAACCATCAAAATTTTCGTAAGTCTGATACTCGAAACCAATAACTGGAATGGCCTAGCGGAAAAGTACACACACCATTGTAATCGGGCGAGTTTCTACTTTCAGATGCAACAGGAATTTTTCGAGTTCGTCAATCCGTTCGCGAGATATGGGAGTTTGAAGTTAAGGAATGGTTGAAAAACCATTAAAATTTTCGCAAGTCTGATACTCGAAACCAATAACTGGTATGGCTTAGGGGAAAAGTACACACACCATTGTAATCGGTTGTGTTTCTACTTTCAGATGCAACAGGAATTTCTCGAGTTCGTCAATCCGTTTGCGAGATATGGGAGTTTGAAGTTAAGGAATGGTTGAGAAACCATCAAAATTTTCGCAAGTCTGATACTCGAAACCAATAAATACTGTGGCCTAGGGCAAAAATACACATACCGTTGTAATCGGGCGAGATCTGCTTTCAGATGCAACAGGAATTTCTCGAGTTCGTCATCCGTTCGCGAGATATGGGAGTTTGAAGTTAAGGAATGGTTGAGAAACCATCAAAATTTTCGCAAGTCTGATACTCGAAACCAATTACTGGAATGGCCTAGCGGAAAAGTACACACAGCATTGTAATCGGGCGAGTTTCTACTTTCAGATGCAACAGAAATTTTTCTCTTTCGTCAATCCGTTCGCGAGATATGGGAGTTTGAAGTTAAGGAATGGTTGAGAAACCATTAAAATTTTCGCGAGTCTGATACTCGAAACCAATAACTGGAATGGCCTAGGGGAAAAGTACACACACCATTGTAATCGGGCGACTTTCTACTTTCAGATGCAACAGGAATTTCTCGAGTTCGTCAATCCGTTCGCGAGATATGGGAGTTTGAAGTTAAGGAATGTTTGAGAAACCATCAAAATTTTCGCAAGTCAGATACTCGAAACAAATAACTGGTATGGCTTAGGGGAAAAGTACACACACCATTGTAATCGGGTGTGTATCTAATTTCAGATGCAACAGGAATTTCTCTAGTTCGTCAATCCGTTTGCGAGATATGGGAGTTTGAAGTTAAGGAATGGTTGAGAAACCATCAAAATTTTCGCAAGTCTGATACTCGAAACAAATAACTACAATGGCCTGGGGGAAAAATACACATACCGTTGTAATCGGGAGAGTTTCTACTTTCAGATGCAACTGGAATTTCTCGAGTTCGTCAATCCGTTCGCGAGATATGGGAGTTTGAAGTTAAGGAATGGTTGAGAAACCATCAAAATTTTCGCAAGTCTGATACTCGAAACCAATAACTGGAATGGCCTAGGGGAAAAGTACACACTCCATTGTAATCGGGCGAGTTTCTACTTTCAGATGCAACAGGAATTTGTCGAATTCGTCAATCCGTTCGCGAGATATGGGAGTGTGAAGTTAAGGAATGGTTCAGAATCCATCAAAATTTTCGCAAGTCTGATACTCGAAACCAATAACTGCAATGGCCTAGGGGAAAAATACATATACCGTTGTAATCGGGCGAGTTTCTACTTTAAGATGCAACACGAATTTCTAGAGTTCGTCAATCCGTTCGCGAGATATGGGAGTTTGAAGTTAAGGAATGGTTGAGAAACCATCAAAATTGTCGCACGTCTGACACTCGAAACCAACAACTACTACGGCCTAGGGCAAAAATACACATACCGTTGTAATCGACCGAGTTTCTGCTTTCAGATGCAACAGGAATTCCTCGAGTTCGTCAATCCGTTCGCGAGATATGGGAGTTTGAAGTTAAGGAATGGTTGAGAAACCATCAAAATTTTCGCAAGTCTGATACTCGAAACCAATAACTGCAATGGCCTAGGGGAAAAATACATATACCGTTGTTATCGGTCGAGTTTCTACTTTAGGATGCAACACGAATTTCTAGAGTTCGTCAATCCGTTCGCGAGATATGGGAGTTTGAAGTTAAGGAATGGTTGAGAAACCATCAAAATTGTCGCATGTCTGACACTCGAAACCAACAACTACTATGGCCTAGGGCAAAAATACACATACCGTTGTAATCGGACGAGTTTCTGCTTTCAGATGCAACAGGAATTTCTCGAGTTCGTCAATCCGTTCGCGAGATATGGGAGTTTGAAGTTAAGGAATGGTTGAGAAACCATCAAAATTTTCGCAAGTCTGATACTCGAAACCAATAGCTGGAATGGCTTAGGGGAAAAGTACACAAACAATTGTAATCGGGCGAGTTTCTGCTTTCAGATCCAACAGGAATTTCTCGAGTTCGTCAATCCGTTCGCGAGATATGGGAGTTTGAAGTTAAGGAATGGTTGAGAAACCATCAAAATTTTCGCAAGTCTGATACTCGAAACCAATAACTGGAATGGCCTAGGGGAAAAGTACACACACCGTTGTAATCTGGCGAGTTTCTACTTTCAGATGCAACAGGAATCTCTCGAGTTCGTCAATCCGTTCGCGAGATATGGGAGTTTGAAGTTAAGGAATGGTTGAGAAACCATCAAAATTTTGCAAGTCGGATACTCGAAACCAATAACTGGTATGGCTTAGGGGGAAAGTGCACACGCCATTGTAATCGGTTGTGTTTCTACTTTCAGATCCAACAGGAATTTCTCGAGTTCGTCAATCCGTTCGCGAGATATGGGAGTTTGAAGTTAAGGAATGGTTGAGAAACCATCAAAATTTTCGCAAGTCTGATACTCGAAACCAATAACTGGTATGGCTTAGGGGAAAGGTACACACACCATTGTAATCGGGTGTGTTTCTACTTTCAGATGCAACAGGAATTTCTCGAGTTCGTCAATCCGTTTGCGAGATATGGGAGTTTGAAGTTAAGGAATGGTTGAGAAACCATCAAAATTTTGCAAGTCGGATACTCGAAACCAATAACTGGTATGGCTTAGGGGAAAAGCGCACACACCATTGTAATCGGGTGTGTTTCTACTTTCAGATGCAACAGGAATTTCTCGAGTTCGTCAATCCGTTTGCGAGATATGGGAGTTTGAAATTAAGGAATGGGTGAGAAACCATCAAAATTTTCGCAAGTCTGATACTCGAAACAAATAACTACAATGGCCTGGGGGAAAAACACACATACCGTTGTAATCGGGAGAGTTTCTACTTTCAGATGCAACTGGAATTTCTCGAGTTCGTCAATCCGTTCGCGAGATATGGGAGTTTGAAGTTAAGGAATGGGTGAGAAACCATCAAAATTTTCGCAAGTCTGATACTCGAAACAAATAACTACAATGGCCTGGGGGAAAAACACACATACCGTTGTAATCGGGAGAGTTTCTACTTTCAGATGCAACTGGAATTTCTCGAGTTCGTCAATCCGTTCGCGAGATATGGGAGTTTGAAGTTAAGGAATGGTTGAGAAACCATCAAAATTTTCGCAAGTCTGATACTCGAAACCAATAACTGGAATGGCCTAGGGGAAAAGTACACACACCATTGTAATCGGGCGAGTTTCTACTTTCAGATGCAACAGGAATTTGTCGAGTTCGTCAATCCGTTCGCGAGATATGGGAGTTTGAAGTTAAGGAATGGTTGAGAATCCATCAAAATTTTCGCAAGTCTGATACTCGAAACCAATAACTGCAATGACCAAGGGGAAAAATACATATACCGTTGTAATCGGGCGAGTTTCAACTTTAAGATGCAACACGAATTTCTAGAGTTCGTCAATTCGTTCGCGAGATATCGGAGTTTGAAGATAAGGAATGGTTGAGAAACCATCAAAATTGTCGCATGTCTGACACTCGAAACCAACAACTACTATGGCCTAGGGCAAAAATACACATACCGTTGTAATCGGACGAGTCTCTGCTTTCAGATGCAACAGGAATTTCTCGAGTTCGTCAATCCGTTCGCGAGATATGGGAGTTTGAAGTTAAGGAATGGTTGAGAAAAAAACAAAATTTTCGCAAGTCTGATACTCGAAACCAATAGCTGGAATGGCTTAGGGGAAAAGTACACACACAATTGTAATCGGGCGAGTTTCTGCTTTCAGATGCAACAGGAATTTCTCGAGTTCGTCAATCCGTTCGCGAGATATGGGAGTTTGAAGTTAAGGAATGGTTGAGAAACCATCAAAATTTTCGCAAGTCTGATACTCGAAACCAATAACTGGAATGGCCTAGGGGAAAAGTACACACACCATTGTAATCGGGCGATTTCTACTTTCAGATGCATCAGGAATTTCTCGAGTTCGTCAATCCGTTCGCGAGATATGGGAGTTTGAATTTAAGGAATGGTTGAGAAACCATCAAAATTTTCGCAAGTCTGATACTCGAAACCAATAACTACAATGGCCTGGGGGAAAAATACACATACCGTTGTAATCGGGAGAGTTTCTACTTTCAGATGCAAGAGGAATTTCTCGAGTTCATCTATCCGTTCGCGAGATATGGGAGTTTGAAGTTAAGGAATGGTTGAGAAACCATCAAAATTTTCGCAAGTCGGATACTCGAAACCAATAACTGGTATGGCTTAGGCGGAAAGTGCACACGCCATTGTAATCGGTTGTGTTTCTACTTTCAGATGCAACAGGAATTTCTCGAGTTCGTCATTCCGTTTGCGAGATATGGGAGTTTGAAGTTAAGGAATGGTTGAGAAACCATCAAAATTTTCGCAAGTCTGATACTCGAAACCAATAACTACAATGGCCTGGGGGAAAAATACACATACCATTGTAATCGCGAGAGTTTCTACTTTCAGATGCAACAGGAATTTCCCGAGTTCGTCAATCCGTTCGCGAGATATGGGAGTTTGAAATTAAGGAATGATTGAGAAACCATCAAAATTTTCGCAAGTCTGATACTCGAAACCAATATCTGGAATGGCCTAGGGGAAAAGTACACACACCATTGTAATCGGGCGACTTTCTACTTTCAGATGCAACAGGAATTTCTCGAGTTCGTCAATCCGTTCGCGAGATATGGGAGTTTGAAGTTAAGGAATGTTTGAGAAACCATCAAAATTTTCGCAAGTCAGATACTCGAAACAAATAACTGGTATGGCTTAGGGGAAAAGTACACACACCATTGTAATCGGGTGTGTTTCTACTTTCAGATGCAACAGGAATTTCTCGAGTTCGTCATTCCGTTTGCGAGATATGGGAGTTTGAAGTTAAGGAATGGTTGAGAAACCATCAAAATTTTCGCAAGTCTGATACTCGAAACCAATAACTACAATGGCCTGGGGGAAAAATACACATACCATTGTAATCGCGAGAGTTTCTACTTTCAGATGCAACAGGAATTTCCCGAGTTCGTCAATCCGTTCGCGAGATATGGGAGTTTGAAGTTAAGGAATGGGTGAGAAACCATCAAAATTTTTGCAAGTCTGATACTCGAAACAAATAACTACAATGGCCTGGGGGAAAAACACACATACCGTTGTAATCGGGAGAGTTTCTACTTTCAGATGCAACTGGAATTTCTCGAGTTCGTCAATCCGTTCGCGAGATATGGGAGTTTGAAGTTAAGGAATGGTTGAGAAACCATCAAAATTTTCGCAAGTCTGATACTCGAAACCAATAACTGGAATGGCCTAGGGGAAAAGTACACACACCATTGTAATCGGGCGAGTTTCTACTTTCAGATGCAACAGGAATTTGTCGAGTTCGTCAATCCGTTCGCGAGATATGGGAGTTTGAAGTTAAGGAATGGTTGAGAATCCATCAAAATTTTCGCAAGTCTGATACTCGAAACCAATAACTGCAATGACCAAGGGGAAAAATACATATACCGTTGTAATCGGGCGAGTTTCAACTTTAAGATGCAACACGAATTTCTAGAGTTCGTCAATTCGTTCGCGAGATATCGGAGTTTGAAGATAAGGAATGGTTGAGAAACCATCAAAATTGTCGCATGTCTGACACTCGAAACCAACAACTACTATGGCCTAGGGCAAAAATACACATACCGTTGTAATCGGACGAGTCTCTGCTTTCAGATGCAACAGGAATTTCTCGAGTTCGTCAATCCGTTCGCGAGATATGGGAGTTTGAAGTTAAGGAATGGTTGAGAAAAAAACAAAATTTTCGCAAGTCTGATACTCGAAACCAATAGCTGGAATGGCTTAGGGGAAAAGTACACACACAATTGTAATCGGGCGAGTTTCTGCTTTCAGATGCAACAGGAATTTCTCGAGTTCGTCAATCCGTTCGCGAGATATGGGAGTTTGAAGTTAAGGAATGGTTGAGAAACCATCAAAATTTTCGCAAGTCTGATACTCGAAACCAATAACTGGAATGGCCTAGGGGAAAAGTACACACACCATTGTAATCGGGCGATTTCTACTTTCAGATGCATCAGGAATTTCTCGAGTTCGTCAATCCGTTCGCGAGATATGGGAGTTTGAATTTAAGGAATGGTTGAGAAACCATCAAAATTTTCGCAAGTCTGATACTCGAAACCAATAACTACAATGGCCTGGGGGAAAAATACACATACCGTTGTAATCGGGAGAGTTTCTACTTTCAGATGCAAGAGGAATTTCTCGAGTTCATCTATCCGTTCGCGAGATATGGGAGTTTGAAGTTAAGGAATGGTTGAGAAACCATCAAAATTTTCGCAAGTCGGATACTCGAAACCAATAACTGGTATGGCTTAGGCGGAAAGTGCACACGCCATTGTAATCGGTTGTGTTTCTACTTTCAGATGCAACAGGAATTTCTCGAGTTCGTCATTCCGTTTGCGAGATATGGGAGTTTGAAGTTAAGGAATGGTTGAGAAACCATCAAAATTTTCGCAAGTCTGATACTCGAAACCAATAACTACAATGGCCTGGGGGAAAAATACACATACCATTGTAATCGCGAGAGTTTCTACTTTCAGATGCAACAGGAATTTCCCGAGTTCGTCAATCCGTTCGCGAGATATGGGAGTTTGAAATTAAGGAATGATTGAGAAACCATCAAAATTTTCGCAAGTCTGATACTCGAAACCAATATCTGGAATGGCCTAGGGGAAAAGTACACACACCATTGTAATCGGGCGACTTTCTACTTTCAGATGCAACAGGAATTTCTCGAGTTCGTCAATCCGTTCGCGAGATATGGGAGTTTGAAGTTAAGGAATGTTTGAGAAACCATCAAAATTTTCGCAAGTCAGATACTCGAAACAAATAACTGGTATGGCTTAGGGGAAAAGTACACACACCATTGTAATCGGGTGTGTTTCTACTTTCAGATGCAACAGGAATTTCTCGAGTTCGTCAATCCGTTTGCGAGATATGGGAGTTTGAAGTTAAGGAATGGTTGAGAAACCATCAAAATTTTCGCAAGTCTGATACTCGAAACAAATAACTACAATGGCCTGGGGGAAAAATACACATACCGTTGTAATCGGGAGAGTTTCTACTTTCAGATGCAATAGGAATTTCTCGAGTTCATCTATCCGTTCGCGAGATATGGGAGTTTGAAGTTAAGGAATGGTTGAGAAACCATCAAAATTTTCGCAAGTCGGATACTCGAAACCAATAACTGGTATGGCTTAGGGGGAAAGTGCACACGCCATTGTAATCGGTTGTGTTTCTACTTTCAGATTCAACAGGAATTTCTCGAGTTCGTCAATCCGCTTGCGAGATATGGGAGTTTGAAGTTAAGGAATGGTTGAGAAACCATCAAAATTTTCGCAAGTCTGATACTCGAAACCAATAACTACAATGGCCTGGGGGAAAAATACACATACCGTTGTAATCGGGAGAGTTTCTACTTTCAGATGCAACAGGAATTTGTCGAGTTCGTCAATCCGTTCGCGAGATATGGGAGTTTGAAATTAAGGAATGATTGAGAAACCATCAAAATTTTCGCAAGTCTGATACTCGAAACCAATAACTGGAATGGCCTAGCGGAAAAGTACACACAGCATTGTAATCGGGCGAGTTTCTACTTTCAGATGCAACAGGAATTTTTCTCGTTCGTCAATCCGTTCGCGAGATATGGGAGTTTGAAGTTAAGGAATGGTTGAGAAACCATTAAAATTTTCGCGAGTCTGATACTCGAAACCAATAACTGGAATGGCCTAGGGGAAAAGTACACACACCATTGTAATCGGGCGACTTTCTACTTTCGGATGCAACAGGAATTTCTCGAGTTCGTCAATCCGTTCGCGAGATATGGGAGTTTGAAGTTAAGGAATGTTTGAGAAACCATCAAAATTTTCGCAAGTCAGATACTCGAAACAAATAACTGGTATGGCTTAGGGGAAAAGTACACACACCATTGTAATCGGGTGTGTTTCTACTTTCAGATGCAACAGGAATTTCTCGAGTTCGTCAATCCGTTCGCGAGATATGGGAGTTTGAAATTAAGGAATGGTTGAGAAACCATCAAAATTTTCGCAAGTCTGATACTCGAAACCAATAACTACAATGGCCTGGGGGAAAAATACACATACCGTTGTAATCGGGAGAGTTTCTACTTTCAGATGCAAGAGGAATTTCTCGAGTTCATCTATCCGTTCGCGAGATATGGGAGTTTGAAGTTAAGGAACGGTTGAGAAACCATCAAAATTTTCGCAAGTCTGATACTCGAAACCAATATCTGGAATGGCCTAGGGGAAAAGTACACACTCCATTGTAATCGGGCGAGTTTCTACTTTCAGATGCAACAGGAATTTCTCGAGTTCATCTATCCGTTCACGAGATATGGGAGTTTGAAGTTAAGGAATGGTTGAGAAACCATCAAAATTTTCGCAAGTCGGATACTCGAAACCAATAACTGGTATGGCTTAGGGGAAAGTGCACACGCCATTGTAATCGGTTGTGTTTCTACTTTCAGATGCAACAGGAATTTCTCGAGTTCGTCAATCCGTTTGCGAGATATGGGAGTTTGAAGTTAAGGAATGGTTGAGAAACCATCAAAATTTTCGCAAGTCTGATACTCGAAACCAATAACTACAATGGCCTGGGGGAAAAATACACATACCGTTGTAATCGGGAGAGTTTCTACTTTCAGATGCAACAGGAATTTCTCGAGTTCGTCAATCCGTTCGCGAGATATGGGAGTTTGAAATTAAGGAATGATTGAGAAACCATCAAAATTTTCGCAAGTCTGATACTCGAAACCAATATCTGGAATGGCCTAGGGGAAAAGTACACACACCATTGTAATCGGGCGACTTTCTACTTTCAGATGCAACAGGAATTTCTCGAGTTCGTCAATCCGTTCGCGAGATATGGGAGTTTGAAATTAAGGAATGATTGAGAAACCATCAAAATTTTCGCAAGTCTGATACTCGAAACCAATAACTGGAATGGCCTAGCGGAAAAGTACACACAGCATTGTAATCGGGCGAGTTTCTACTTTCAGATGCAACAGGAATTTTTCTCGTTCGTCAATCCGTTCGCGAGATATGGGAGTTTGAAGTTAAGGAATGGTTGAGAAACCATCAAAATTTTCGCAAGTCTGATACTCGAAACAAATAACTACAATGGCCTGGGGGAAAAATACACATACCGTTGTAATCGGGAGAGTTTCTACTTTCAGATGCAACTGGAATTTCTCGAGTTCGTCAATCCGTTCGCGAGATATGGGAGTTTGAAGTTAAGGAATGGTTAAGAAACCATCAAAATTTTCGCAAGTCTGATACTCGAAACAAATAACTACAATGGCCTGGGGGAAAAATACACATACCGTTGTAATCGGGAGAGTTTCTACTTTCAGATGCAACAGGAATTTCTCGAGTTCGTCAATCCGTTCGCGAGATATGGGAGTTTGAAATTAAGGAATGGTTGAGAAACCATCAAAATTTTCGCAAGTCTGATACTCGAAACCAATAACTACAATGGCCTGGGGGAAAAATACACATACCGTTGTAATCGGGAGAGTTTCTACTTTCAGATGCAAGAGGAATTTCTCGAGTTCATCTATCCGTTCGCGAGATATGGGAGTTTGAAGTTAAGGAATGGTTGAGAAACCATCAAAATTTTCGCAAGTCGGATACTCGAAACCAATAACTGGTATGGCTTAGGCGGAAAGTGCACACGCCATTGTAATCGGTTGTGTTTCTACTTTCAGATGCAACAGGAATTTCTCGAGTTCGTCATTCCGTTTGCGAGATATGGGAGTTTGAAGTTAAGGAATGGTTGAGAAACCATCAAAATTTTCGCAAGTCTGATACTCGAAACCAATAACTACAATGGCCTGGGGGAAAAATACACATACCATTGTAATCGCGAGAGTTTCTACTTTCAGATGCAACAGGAATTTCCCGAGTTCGTCAATCCATTCGCGAGATATGGGAGTTTGAAATTAAGGAATGATTGAGAAACCATCAAAATTTTCGCAAGTCTGATACTCGAAACCAATAACTACAATGGCCTGGGGGAAAAATACACATACCGTTGTAATCGGGAGAGTTTCTACTTTCAGATGCAACAGGAATTTGTCGAGTTCGTCAATCCGTTCGCGAGATATGGGAGTTTGAAATTAAGGAATGATTGAGAAACCATCAAAATTTTCGCAAGTCTGATACTCGAAACCAATAACTGGAATGGCCTAGCGGAAAAGTACACACAGCATTGTAATCGGGCGAGTTTCTACTTTCAGATGCAACAGGAATTTTTCTCGTTCGTCAATCCGTTCGCGAGATATGGGAGTTTGAAGTTAAGGAATGGTTGAGAAACCATTAAAATTTTCGCGAGTCTGATACTCGAAACCAATAACTGGAATGGCCTAGGGGAAAAGTACACACACCATTGTAATCGGGCGACTTTCTACTTTCGGATGCAACAGGAATTTCTCGATGTCGTCAATCCGTTCGCGAGATATGGGAGTTTGAAGTTAAGGAATGTTTGAGAAACCATCAAAATTTTCGCAAGTCAGATACTCGAAACAAATAACTGGTATGGCTTAGGGGAAAAGTACACACACCATTGTAATCGGGTGTGTTTCTACTTTCAGATGCAACAGGAATTTCTCGAGTTCGTCAATCCGTTTGCGAGATATGGGAGTTTGAAGTTAAGGAATGGTTGAGAAACCATCAAAATTTTCGCAAGTCTGATACTCGAAACAAATAACTACAATGGCCTGGGGGAAAAATACACATACCGTTGTAATCGGGAGAGTTTCTACTTTCAGATGCAACTGGAATTTCTCGAGTTCGTCAATCCGTTCGCGAGATATGGGAGTTTGAAGTTAAGGAATGGTTGAGAAACCATCAAAATTTTCGCAAGTCTGATACTCGAAACCAATAACTGGAATGGCCTAGGGGAAAAGTACACACACCATTGTAATCGGGCGACTTTCTACTTTCAGATGCAACAGGAATTTCTCGAGTTCGTCAATCCATTCGCGAGATATGGGAGTTTGAAGTTAAGGAATGGTTGAGAAACCATCAAAATTTTCGCAAGTCAGATACTCGAAACAAATAACTGGTATGGCTTAGGGGAAAAGTACACACACCATTGTAATCGGGTGTGTTTCTACTTTCAGATGCAACAGGAATTCTCGAGTTCGTCAATCCGTTTGCGAGATATGGGAGTTTGAAGTTAAGGAATGGTTGAGAAACCATCAAAATTTTCGCAAGTCTGATACTCGAAACAAATAACTACAATGGCCTGGGGGAAAAATACACATACCGTTGTATTCGGGAGAGTTTTCTACTTTCAGATGCAATAGGAATTTCTCGAGTTCATCTATCCGTTCGCGAGATATGGGAGTTTGAAGTTAAGGAATGGTTGAGAAACCATCAAAATTTTCGCAAGTCGGATACTCGAAACCAATAACTGGTATGGCTTAGGGGGAAAGTGCACACGCCATTGTAATCGGTTGTGTTTCTACTTTCAGATGCAACAGGAATTTCTCGAGTTCGTCAATCCGTTTGCGAGATATGGGAGTTTGAAGTTAAGGAATGGTTGAGAAACCATCAAAATTTTCGCAAGTCTGATAGTCGAAACCAATAACTACAATGGCCTGGGGGAAAAATACACATACCGTTGTAATCGGGAGAGTTTTCTACTATCAGATGCAACAGGAATTTGTCGAGTTCGTCAATCCGTTCGCGAGATATGGGAGTTTGAAATTAAGGAATGATTGAGAAACCATCAAAATTTTCGCAAGTCTGATACTCGAAACCAATAACTGGAATGGCCTAGCGGAAAAGTACACACAGCATTGTAATCGGGCGAGTTTCTACTTTCAGATGCAACAGGAATTTTTCTCGTTCGTCAATCCGTTCGCGAGATATGGGAGTTTGAAGTTAAGGAATGGTTGAGAAACCATTAAAATTTTCGCGAATCTGATACTCGAAACCAATAACTGGAATGGCCTAGGGGAAAAGTACACACACCATTGTAATCGGGCGACTTTCTACTTTCGGATGCAACAGGAATTTCTCGAGTTCGTCAATACGTTCGCGAGATATGGGAGTTTCAAGTTAAGGAATGTTTGAGAAACCATCAAAATTTTCGCAAGTCAGATACTCGAAACAAGTAACTGGTATGGCTTAGGGGAAAAGTACACACACCATTGTAATCGGGTGTGTTTCTACTTTCAGATGCAACAGGAATTTCTCGAGTTCGTCAATCCGTTTGCGAGATATGGGAGTTTGAAGTTAAGGAATGCTTGAGAAACCATCAAATTTTCGCAAGTCTGATACTCGAAACAAATAACAACAATGGCCTGGGGGAAAAATACACATACCGTTGTAATCGGGAGAGTTTCTACTTTCAGATGCAACTGGAATTTCTCGAGTTCGTCAATCCGTTCGCGAGATATGGGAGTTTGAAGTTAAGGAATGGTTGAGAAACCATCAAAATTTTCGCAAGTCTGATACTCGAAACCAATAAATACTGTGGCCTAGGGCAAAAATACACATACCGTTGTAATCGGGCGAGATCTGCTTTCAGATGCAACAGGAATTTCTCGAGTTCGTCATCCGTTCGCGAGATATGGGAGTTTGAAGTTAAGGAATGGTTGAGAAACCATCAAAATTTTCGCAAGTCGGATACTCGAAACCAATAACTGGTATGGCTTAGGGGGAAAGTGCACAAACCATTGTAATCGGTTGTGTTTCTACTTTCAGATGCAACAGGAATTTCTCGAGTTCGTCAATCCGTTTGCGAGATATGGGAGTTTGAAGTTAAGGAATGGTTGAGAAACCATCAAAATTTTCGCAAGTCGGATACTGGAAACCAATAACTGGAATGGCCTAGGGGAAAAGTACACACACCATTGTAATCGGGCGAGTTTCTACTTTCAGATGCAGCAGGAATTTCTCGAGTTCGTCAATCCGTTCGCGAGATATGGGAGTTTGAAGTTAAGGAATGGTTGAGAAACCATCAAAATTTTCGCAAGTCTGATACTCGAAACCAATAAATACTGTGGCCTAGGGCAAAAATACACATACCGTTGTAATCGGGCGAGATCTGCTTTCAGATGCAACAGGAATTTCTCGAGTTCGTCATCCGTTCGCGAGATATGGGAGTTTGAAGTTAAGGAATGGTTGAGAAACCATCAAAATTTTCGCAAGTCGGATACTCGAAACCAATAACTGGTATGGCTTAGGGGGAAAGTGCACAAACCATTGTAATCGGTTGTGTTTCTACTTTCAGATGCAACAGGAATTTCTCGAGTTCGTCAATCCGTTTGCGAGATATGGGAGTTTGAAGTTAAGGAATGGTTGAGAAACCATCAAAATTTTCGCAAGTCTGATACTCGAAACCAATAACTACAATGGCCTGGGGGAAAAATACACATACCGTTGTAATCGGGAGAGTTTCTACTTTCAGATGCAACAGGAATTTGTCGAGTTCGTCAATCCGTTCGCGAGATATGGGAGTTTGAAATTAAGGAATGATTGAGAAACCATCAAAATTTTCGCAAGTCTGATACTCGAAACCAATAACTGGAATGGCCTAGCGGAAAAGTACACACAGCATTGTAATCGGGCGAGTTTCTACTTTCAGATGCAACAGGAATTTTTCTCGTTCGTCAATCCGTTCGCGAGATATGGGAGTTTGAAGTTAAGGAATGGTTGAGAAACCATTAAAATTTTCGCGAGTCTGATACTCGAAACCAATAACTGGAATGGCCTAGGGGAAAAGTACACACACCATTGTAATCGGGCGACTTTCTACTTTCGGATGCAACAGGAATTTCTCGATGTCGTCAATCCGTTCGCGAGATATGGGAGTTTGAAGTTAAGGAATGTTTGAGAAACCATCAAAATTTTCGCAAGTCAGATACTCGAAACAAATAACTGGTATGGCTTAGGGGAAAAGTACACACACCATTGTAATCGGGTGTGTTTCTACTTTCAGATGCAACAGGAATTTCTCGAGTTCGTCAATCCGTTTGCGAGATATGGGAGTTTGAAGTTAAGGAATGGTTGAGAAACCATCAAAATTTTCGCAAGTCTGATACTCGAAACAAATAACTACAATGGCCTGGGGGAAAAATACACATACCGTTGTAATCGGGAGAGTTTCTACTTTCAGATGCAACTGGAATTTCTCGAGTTCGTCAATCCGTTCGCGAGATATGGGAGTTTGAAGTTAAGGAATGGTTGAGAAACCATCAAAATTTTCGCAAGTCTGATACTCGAAACCAATAACTGGAATGGCCTAGGGGAAAAGTACACACACCATTGTAATCGGGCGACTTTCTACTTTCAGATGCAACAGGAATTTCTCGAGTTCGTCAATCCGTTCGCGAGATATGGGAGTTTGAAGTTAAGGAATGTTTGAGAAACCATCAAAATTTTCGCAAGTCAGATACTCGAAACAAATAACTGGTATGGCTTAGGGGAAAAGTACACACACCATTGTAATCGGGTGTGTTTCTACTTTCAGATGCAACAGGAATTTCTCGAGTTCGTCAATCCGTTTGCGAGATATGGGAGTTTGAAGTTAAGGAATGGTTGAGAAACCATCAAAATTTTCGCAAGTCTGATACTCGAAACAAATAACTACAATGGCCTGGGGGAAAAATACACATACCGTTGTATTCGGGAGAGTTTCTACTTTCAGATGCAATAGGAATTTCTCGAGTTCATCTATCCGTTCGCGAGATATGGGAGTTTGAAGTTAAGGAATGGTTGAGAAACCATCAAAATTTTCGCAAGTCGGATACTCGAAACCAATAACTGGTATGGCTTAGGGGGAAAGTGCACACGCCATTGTAATCGGTTGTGTTTCTACTTTCAGATGCAACAGGAATTTCTCGAGTTCGTCAATCCGTTTGCGAGATATGGGAGTTTGAAGTTAAGGAATGGTTGAGAAACCATCAAAATTTTCGCAAGTCTGATAGTCGAAACCAATAACTACAATGGCCTGGGGGAAAAATACACATACCGTTGTAATCGGGAGAGTTTCTACTATCAGATGCAACAGGAATTTGTCGAGTTCGTCAATCCGTTCGCGAGATATGGGAGTTTGAAATTAAGGAATGATTGAGAAACCATCAAAATTTTCGCAAGTCTGATACTCGAAACCAATAACTGGAATGGCCTAGCGGAAAAGTACACACAGCATTGTAATCGGGCGAGTTTCTACTTTCAGATGCAACAGGAATTTTTCTCGTTCGTCAATCCGTTCGCGAGATATGGGAGTTTGAAGTTAAGGAATGGTTGAGAAACCATTAAAATTTTCGCGAATCTGATACTCGAAACCAATAACTGGAATGGCCTAGGGGAAAAGTACACACACCATTGTAATCGGGCGACTTTCTACTTTCGGATGCAACAGGAATTTCTCGAGTTCGTCAATACGTTCGCGAGATATGGGAGTTTCAAGTTAAGGAATGTTTGAGAAACCATCAAAATTTTCGCAAGTCAGATACTCGAAACAAGTAACTGGTATGGCTTAGGGGAAAAGTACACACACCATTGTAATCGGGTGTGTTTCTACTTTCAGATGCAACAGGAATTTCTCGAGTTCGTCAATCCGTTTGCGAGATATGGGAGTTTGAAGTTAAGGAATGCTTGAGAAACCATCAAAATTTTCGCAAGTCTGATACTCGAAACAAATAACAACAATGGCCTGGGGGAAAAATACACATACCGTTGTAATCGGGAGAGTTTCTACTTTCAGATGCAACTGGAATTTCTCGAGTTCGTCAATCCGTTCGCGAGATATGGGAGTTTGAAGTTAAGGAATGGTTGAGAAACCATCAAAATTTTCGCAAGTCTGATACTCGAAACCAATAAATACTGTGGCCTAGGGCAAAAATACACATACCGTTGTAAACGGGCGAGATCTGCTTTCAGATGCAACAGGAATTTCTCGGGTTCGTCATCCGTTCGCGAGATATGGGAGTTTGAAGTTAAGGAATGGTTGAGAAACCATCAAAATTTTCGCAAGTCGGATACTGGAAACCAATAACTGGAATGGCCTAGGGGAAAAGTACACACACCATTGTAATCGGGCGAGTTTCTACTTTCAGATGCAGCAGGAATTTCTCGAGTTCGTCAATCCGTTCGCGAGATATGGGAGTTTGAAGTTAAGGAATGATTGAGAAACCATCAAAATTTTCGCAAGTCTGATACTCGAAACCAATAAATACTGTGGCCTAGGGCAAAAATACACATACCGTTGTAATCGGGCGAGATCTGCTTTCAGATGCAACAGGAATTTCTCGAGTTCGTCATCCGTTCGCGAGATATGGGAGTTTGAAGTTAAGGAATGGTTGAGAAACCATCAAAATTTTCGCAAGTCGGATACTGGAAACCAATAACTGGAATGGCCTAGGGGAAAAGTACACACACCATTGTAATCGGGCGAGTTTCTACTTTCAGATGCAGCAGGAATTTCTCGAGTTCGTCAATCCGTTCGCGAGATATGGGAGTTTGAAGTTAAGGAATGGTTGAGATACCATCAAAATTTTCGTAAGTCTGACGCTCGAAACCAATAACTACAATGGCCTGGGGGAAAAATACTCATACCGTTGTAATCGTGAGAGTTTCTACTTTCAGATGCAACAGGAATTTGTCGAGTTCGTCAATCCGTTCGCGAGATATGGGAGTTTGAAATTAAGGAATGATGGAGAAACCATCAAAATTTTCGTAAGTCTGATACTCGAAACCAATAACTGGAATGGCCTAGCGGAAAAGTACACACACCATTGTAATCGGGCGAGTTTCTACTTTCAGATGCAACAGGAATTTCTCGAGTTCGTCAATCCGTTCGCGAGATATGGGAGTTTGAAGTTAAGGAATGTTTGAGAAACCATCAAAATTTTCGCAAGTCAGATACTCGAAACAAATAACTGGTATGGCTTAGGGGAAAAGTACACACACCATTGTAATCGGGTGTGTATCTACTTTCAGATGCAACAGGAATTTCTCTAGTTCGTCAATCCGTTTGCGAGATATGGGAGTTTGAAGTTAAGGAATGGTTGAGAAACCATCAAAATTTTGCAAGTCGGATACTCGAAACCAATAACTGGTATGGCTTAGGGGGAAAGTGCACACGCCATTGTAATCGGTTGTGTTTCTACTTTCAGATGCAACAGGAATTTCTCGAGTTCGTCAATCCGTTTGCGAGATATGGGAGTTTGAAGTTAAGGAATGGTTGAGAAACCATCAAAGTTTTCGCAAGTCTGATACTCGAAACCAATAACTACAATGGCCTGGGGGAAAAATACACATACCGTTGTAATCGGGAGAGTTTCTACTTTCAGATGCAACAGGAATTTCTCGAGTTCGTCAATCCGTTCGCGAGATATGGGAGTTTGAAGTTAAGGAATGGTTGAGAAACCATCAAAATTTTCGCAAGTCTGATACTCGAAACCAATAACTGGAATGGCGTAGGGGAAAAGTACACACACCATTGTAATCGGGCGAGTTTCTACTTTCAGATGCAACAGGAATTTCTCGAGTTCATCTATCCGTTCGCGAGATATGGGAGTTTGAAGTTAAGGAATGGTTGAGAAACCATCAAAATTTTCGCAAGTCTGATACTCGAAACCAATAACTGCAATGGCCTAGGGGAAAAATACATATACCGTTGTAATCGGTCGAGTTTCTACTTTAAGATGCAACACGAATTTCTAGAGTTCGTCAATCCGTTCGCGAGATATGGGAGTTTGAAGTTAAGGAATGGTTGAGGAACCATCAAAATTGTCGCATGTCTGACACTCGAAACCAATAAATACTGTGGCCTAGGGCAAAAATACACATACCGTTGTAATCGGGCGAGATCTGCTTTCAGATGCAACAGGAATTTCTCGAGTTCGTCATCCGTTCGCGAGATATGGGAGTTTGAAGTTAAGGAATGGTTGAGAAACCATCAAAATTTTCGCAAGTCGGATACTGGAAAC
Organism: Ptiloglossa arizonensis; assembly: GCF_051014685.1. Lineage (NCBI taxonomy): Eukaryota > Metazoa > Arthropoda > Insecta > Hymenoptera > Colletidae > Ptiloglossa > Ptiloglossa arizonensis. Next base: position 39,243 of record NW_027479346.1, read on the forward strand.
CAATAACTGGAATGGCCTAGGGGAAAAGTACACACACCATTGTAATCGGGCGAGTTTCTACTTTCAGATGCAGCAGGAATTTCTCGAGTTCGTCAATCCGTTCGCGAGATATGGGAGTTTGAAGTTAAGGAATGGTTGAGAAACCATCAAAATTTTCGTAAGTCTGACGCTCGAAACCAATATCTACAATGGCCTGGGGGAAAAATACACATACCGTTGTAATCGGGAGAGTTTCTACTTTCAGATGCAACAGGAATTTGTCGAGTTCGTCAATCCGTTCGCGAGATATGGGAGTTTGAAATTAAGGAATGATGGAGAAACCATCAAAATTTTCGTAAGTCTGATACTCGAAACCAATAACTGGAATGGCCTAGCGGAAAAGTACACACACCATTGTAATCGGGCGAGTTTCTACTTTCAGATGCAACAGGAATTTTTCGAGTTCGTCAATCCGTTCGCGAGATATGGGAGTTTGAAGTTAAGGAATGGTTGAGAAACCATTAAAATTTTCGCGAGTCTGATACTCGAAACCAATAACTGGAATGGCCTAGGAGAAAAGTACACACACCATTGTAATCGGGCGACTTTCTACTTTCAGATGCAACAGGAATTTCTCAAGTTCGTCAATCCGTTCGCGAGATATGGGAGTTTGAAGTTAAGGAATGTTTGAGAAACCATCAAAATTGTCGCATGTCTGACACTCAAAACCAACAACTACTATGGCCTAGGGCAAAAATACACATAACGTTGTAATCGGACGAGTTTCTGCTTTCCGATGCAACAGGAATTCCTCGAGTTCGTCAATCCGTTCGTGAGATATGGGAGTTTGAAGTTAAGGAATGGTTGAGAAACCATCAAAATTTTCGCAAGTCTGATACTCGAAACCAATAACTGCAATGGCCTAGGGGAAAAATACATATACCGTTGTAATCGGTCGAGTTTCTACTTTAAGATGCAACACGAATTTCTAGAGTTCGTCAATCCGTTCGCGAGATATGGGAGTTTGAAGTTAAGGAATGGTTGAGAAACCATCAAAATTGTCGCAAGTCTGACACTCGAAACCAACAACTACTATGGCCTAGGGCAAAAATACACATACCGTTGTAATCGGACGAGTTTCTGCTTTCAGATGCAACAGGAATTTCTCGAGTTCGTCAATCCGTTCGCGAGATATGGGAGTTTGAAGTTAAGGAATGGTTGAGAAACCATCAAAATTTTCGCAAGTCTGATACTCGAAACCAATAACTGCAATGGCCTAGGGGAAAAATACATATACCGTTGTAATCGGTCGAGTTTCTACTTTAAGATGCAACACGAATTTCTAGAGTTCGTCAATCCGTTCGCGAGATATGGGAGTTTGAAGTTAAGGAATGGTTGAGAAACCATCAAAATTGTCGCATGTCTGACACTCGAAACCAACAACTACTATGGCCTAGGGCAAAAATACATATACCGTTGTAATCGGGCGAGTTTCTACTTTAAGATGCAACACGAATTTCTAGAGTTCGTCAATCCGTTCGCGAGATATGGGAGTTTGAAGTTAAGGAATGGTTGAGAAGCCATCAAAATTGTCGCATGTCTGACACTCGAAACCAACAACTACTATGGCCTAGGGCAAAAATACACATACCGTTGTAATCGGACGATTTTCTGCTTTCAGATGCAACAGGAATTTCTCGAGTTCGTCAATCCGTTCGCGAGATATGGGAGTTTGAAGTTAAGGAATGGTTGAGAAACCATCAAAGTTTTCGCAAGTCTGATACTCGAAACCAATAACTACAATGGCCTGGGGGAAAAATACACATACCGTTGTAATCGGGAGAGTTTCTACTTTCAGATGCAACAGGAATTTCTCGAGTTCGTCAATCCGTTCGCGAGATATGGGAGTTTGAAGTTAAGAAATGGTTGAGAAACCATCAAAATTTTCGCAAGTCTGATACTCGAAACCAATAACTGGAATGGCCTAGGGGAAAAGTACACACACCATTGTAATCGGGCGAGTTTCTACTTTCAGATGCAACAGGAATTTCTCGAGTTCATCTATCCGTTCGCGAGATATGGGAGTTTGAAGTTAAGGAATGGTTGAGAAACCATCAAAATTTTCGCAAGTCTGATACTCGAAACCAATAACTGCAATGGCCTAGGGGAAAAATACATATACCGTTGTAATCGGTCGAGTTTCTACTTTAAGATGCAACACGAATTTCTAGAGTTCGTCAATCCGTTCGCGAGATATGGGAGTTTGAAGTTAAGGAATGGTTGAGAAACCATCAAAATTGTCGCATGTCTGACACTCGAAACCAATAAATACTGTGGCCTAGGGCAAAAATACACATACCGTTGTAATCGGGCGAGATCTGCTTTCAGATGCAACAGGAATTTCTCGAGTTCGTCATCCGTTCGCGAGATATGGGAGTTTGAAGTTAAGGAATGGTTGAGAAACCATCAAAATTTTCGCAAGTCGGATACTGGAAACCAATAACTGGAATGGCCTAGGGGAAAAGTACACACACCATTGTAATCGGGCGAGTTTCTACTTTCAGATGCAGCAGGAATTTCTCGAGTTCGTCAATCCGTTCGCGAGATATGGGAGTTTGAAGTTAAGGAATGGTTGAGAAACCATTAAAATTTTCGCGAGTCTGATACTCGAAACCAATAACTGGAATGGCCTAGGGGAAAAGTACACACACCATTGTAATCGGGCGACTTTCTACTTTCAGATGCAACAGGAATTTCTCAAGTTCGTCAATCCGTTCGCGAGATATGGGAGTTTGAAGTTAAGGAATGTTTGAGAAACCATCAAAATTGTCGCATGTCTGACACTCAAAACCAACAACTACTATGGCCTAGGGCAAAAATACACATACCGTTGTAATCGGACGAGTTTCTGCTTTCCGATGCAACAGGAATTCCTCGAGTTCGTCAATCCGTTCGCGAGATATGGGAGTTTGAAGTTAAGGAATGGTTGAGAAACCATCAAAATTTTCGCAAGTCTGATACTCGAAACCAATAACTGCAATGGCCTAGGGGAAAAATACATATACCGTTGTAATCGGTCGAGTTTCTACTTTAAGATGCAACACGAATTTCTAGAGTTCGTCAATCCGTTCGCGAGATATGGGAGTTTGAAGTTAAGGAATGGTTGAGAAACCATCAAAATTGTCGCATGTCTGACACTCGAAACCAACAACTACTATGGCCTAGGGCAAAAATACATATACCGTTGTAATCGGGCGAGTTTCTACTTTAAGATGCAACACGAATTTCTAGAGTTCGTCAATCCGTTCGCGAGATATGGGAGTTTGAAGTTAAGGAATGGTTGAGAAACCATCAAAATTGTCGCATGTCTGACACTCGAAACCAACAACTACTATGGCCTAGGGCAAAAATACACATACCGTTGTAATCGGACGAGTTTCTGCTTTCAGATGCAACAGGAATTTCTCGAGTTCGTCAATCCGTTCGCGAGATATGGGAGTTTCGAGTTAAGGAATGGTTGAGAAACCATCAAAATTTTCGCAAGTCTGATACTCGAAACCAATAGCTGGAATGGCTTAGGGGAAAAGTACACACACAATTGTAATCGGGCGAGTTTCTGCTTTCAGATCCAACAGGAATTTCTCGAGTTCGTCAATCCGTTCGCGAGATATGGGAGTTTGAAGTTAAGGAATGGTTGAGAAACCATCAAAATTTTCGCAAGTCTGATACTCGAAACCAATAACTGGAATGGCATAGGGGAAAAGTACACACACCATTGTAATCGGGCGAGTTTCTACTTTCAGATGCAACAGGAATTTCTCGAGTTCGTCAATCCGTTCGCGAGATATGGGAGTTTTAAGTTAAGGAATGGTTGAGAAACCATCAAAATTTTCGCAAGTCTGATACTCGAAACCAATAACTGGAATGGCCTAGGGCAAAAATACACACACCGTTGTAATCTGGCGAGTTTCTACTTTCAGATGCAACAGGAATCTCTCGAGTTCGTCAATCCGTTCGCGAGATATGCGAGTTTGAAGTTAAGGAATGGTTGAGAAACCATCAAAATTTTCGCAAGTCTGATACTCGAAACCAATAACTGCAATGGCCTAGGGGAAAAATACATATACCGTTGTAATCGGTCGAGTTTCTGCTTTAAGATGCAACACGAATTTCTAGAGTTCGTCAATCCGTTCGCGAGATATGGGAGTTTGAAGTTAAGGAATGGTTGAGGAACCATCAAAATTGTCGCATGTCTGACACTCGAAACCAACAACTACTATGGCCTAGGGCAAAAATACACATACCGTTGTAATCGGACGAGTTTCTGCTTTCAGATGCAACAGGAATTTCTCGAGTTCGTCAATCCGTTCGCGAGATATGGGAGTTTGAAGTTAAGGAATGGTTGAGAAACCATCAAAATTTTCGCAAGTCTGATACTCGAAACCAATAGCTGGAATGGCTTAGGGGAAAAGTACACACACAATTGTAATCCGGCGAGTTTCTGCTTTCAGATCCAACAGGAATTTCTCGAGTTCGTCAATCCGTTCGCGAGATATGGGAGTTTGAAGTTAAGGAATGGTTGAGAAACCATCAAAATTTTCGCAAGTCTGATACTCGAAACCAATAACTGGAATGGCCTAGGGGAAAAGTACACACACCATTGTAATCGGGCGAGTTTCTACTTTCAGATGCAACAGGAATTTCTCGAGTTCGTCAATCCGTTCGCGAGATATGGGAGTTTTAAGTTAAGGAATGGTTGAGAAACCATCAAAATTTTCGCAAGTCTGATACTCGAAACCAATAAACACTGTGGCCTAGGGCAAAAATACACATACCGTTGTAATCGGGCGAGATCTGCTTTCAGATGCAACAGGAATCTCTCGAGTTCGTCAATCCGTTCGCGAGATATGCGAGTTTGAAGTTAAGGAATGGTTGAGAAACCATCAAAATTTTCGCAAGTCTGATACTCGAAACCAATAACTGGTATGGCTTAGGGGAAAAGTACACACACCATTGTAATCGGGTGTGTTTCTACTTTCAGATGCAACAGGAATTTCTCGAGTTCGTCAATCCGTTTGCGAGATATGGGAGTTTGAAGTTAAGGAATGGTTGAGAAACCATCAAAATTTTCGCAAGTCTGATACTCGAAACAAATAACTACAATGGCCTGGGGGAAAAGTACACACACCATTGTAATCGGGTGTGTTTCTACTTTCAGATGCAACAGGAATTTGTCGAGTTCGTCAATCCGTTCGCGAGATATGGGAGTTTGAAATTAAGGAATGATGGAGAAACCATCAAAATTTTCGTAAGTCTGATACTCGAAACCAATAACTGGAATGGCCTAGCGGAAAAGTATACACACCATTGTAATCGGGCGAGTTTCTACTTTCAGATGCAACAGGAATTTTTCGAATTCGTCAATCCGTTCGCGAGATATGGGAGTTTGAAGTTAAGGAATGGTTGAGAAACCATCAAAATTTTCGCAAGTCTGATACTCGAAACCAATAACTGGAATGGCCTAGGGGAAAAGTACACACACCATTATAATCGGGCGACTTTCTACTTTCAGATGCAACAGGAATTTCTCGAGTTCGTCAATCCGTTCGCGAGATATGGGAGTTTGAAGTTAAGGAATGTTTGAGAAACCATCAAAATTTTCGCAAGTCAGATACTCGAAACAAATAACTGGTATGGCTTAGGGGAAAAGTACACACACCATTGTAATCGGGTGTGTATCTACTTTCAGATGCAACAGGAATTTCTCTAGTTCGTCAATCCGTTTGCGAGATATGGGATTTTGAAGTTAAGGAATGGTTGAGAAACCATCAAAATTTTCGCAAGTCTGATACTCGAAACAAATAACTACAATGGCCTGGGGGAAAAATACACATACCGTTGTAATCGGGAGAGTTTCTACTTTCAGATGCAACTGGAATTTCTCGAGTTCGTCAATCCGTTCGCGAGATATGGGAGTTTGAAGTTAAGGAATGGTTGAGAAACCATCAAAATTTTCGCAAGTCTGATACTCGAAACCAATAACTGGAATGGCCTAGGGGAAAAGTACACACACCATTGTAATCGGGTGTGTTTCTACTTTCAGATGCAACAGGAATTTGTCGAGTTCGTCAATCCATTCGCGAGATATGGGAGTTTGAAATTAAGGAATGATTGAGAAACCATCAAAATTTTCGCAAGACTGATACTCGAAACCAGTAACTGGAATGGCCTAGCGGAAAAGTACACACACCATTGTAATCGGGCGAGTTTCTACTTTCAGATGCAACAGGAATTTTTCGAGTTCGTCAATCCGTTCGCGAGATATGGGAGTTTGAAGTTAAGGAATGGTTGAGAAACCATTAAAATTTTCGCGAGTCTGATACTCGAAACCAATAACTGGAATGGCCTAGGGGAAAAGTACACACACCATTGTAATCGGGCGACTTTCTACTTTCAGATGCAACAGGAATTTCTCGAGTTCGTCAATCCGTTCGCGAGATATGGGAGTTTGAAGTTAAGGAATGTTTGAGAAACCATCAAAATTTTCGCGAGTCTGATACTCGAAACCAATAACTGGAATGGCCTAGGGGAATAGTACACACACCATTGTAATCGGGCGACTTTCTACTTTCAGATGCAACAGGAATTTCTCGAGTTCGTCAATCCGTTCGCGAGATATGGGAGTTTGAAGTTAAGGAATGTTTGAGAAACCATCAAAATTTTCGCAAGTCAGATACTCGAAACAAATAACTGGTATGGCTTAGGGGAAAAGTACGCACACCATTGTAATCGGGTGTGTTTCTACTTTCAGATGCAACAGGAATTTCTCGAGTTCGTCAATCCGTTTGCGAGATATGGGAGTTTGAAGTTAAGGAATGGTTGAGAAACCATCAAAATTTTCGCAAGTCCGATACTCGAAACAAATAACTGGTATGGCTTAGGGGAAAAGTACACACACCATTGTAATCGGGTGTGTTTCTACTTTCAGATGCAACAGGAATTTGTCGAGTTCGTCAATCCATTCGCGAGATATGGGAGTTTGAAATTAAGGAATGATTGAGAAACCATCAAAATTTTCGCAAGTCTGATACTCGAAACCAATAACTGGAATGGCCTAGCGGAAAAGTACACACACCATTGTAATCGGGCGAGTTTCTACTTTCAGATGCAACAGGAATTTTTCGAGTTCGTCAATCCGTTCGCGAGATATGGGAGTTTGAAGTTAAGGAATGGTTGAGAAACCATTAAAATTTTCGCGAGTCTGATACTCGAAACCAATAACTGGAATGGCCTAGGGGAAAAGTACACACACCATTGTAATCGGGCGACTTTCTACTTTCAGATGCAACAGGAATTTCTCGAGTTCGTCAATCCGTTCGCGAGATACGGGAGTTTGAAGTTAAGAAATGTTTGAGAAACCATCAAAATTTTCGCAAGTCAGATACTCGAAACCAATAACTGGAATGGCCTAGGGGAATAGTACACGCACCATTGTAATCGGGCGACTTTCTACTTTCAGATGCAACAGGAATTTCTCGAGTTCGTCAATCCGTTCGCGAGATATGGGAGTTTGAAGTTAAGGAATGTTTGAGAAACCATCAAAATTTTCGCAAGTCAGATACTCGAAACAAATAACTGGTATGCCTTAGGGGAAAAGTACACACACCATTGTAATCGGGTGTGTTTCTACTTTCAGATGCAACAGGAATTTCTCGAGTTCGTCAATCCGTTCGCGAGATATGGGAGTTTGAAGTTAAGGAATGGTTGAGAAACCATCAAAATTTTCGCAAGTCTGATACTCGAAACCAATAACTGGAATGGCCTAGGGGAAAAGTACACACACCATTGTAATCGGGCGAGTTTCTACTTTCAGATGCAACAGGAATTTCTCGAGTTCATCTATCCGTTCGCAAGATATGGGAGTTTGAAGTTAAGGAATGGTTGAGAAACCATCAAAATTTTCGCAAGTCGGATACTCGAAACCAATAACTGGTATGGCTTAGGGGGAAAGTGCACACGCCATTGTAATCGGTTGTGTTTCTACTTTCAGATGCAACAGGAACTTCTCGAGTTCGTCAATCCGTTTGCGAGATATGGGAGTTTGAAGTTAAGGAATGGTTGAGAAACCATCAAAATTTTCGCAAGTCTGATACTCGAAACCAATAACTACAATGGCCTGGGGGAAAAATACACATACCGTTGTAATCGGGAGAGTTTCTACTTTCAGATGCAACAGGAATTTCTCGAGTTCGTCAATCCGTTCGCGAGATATGGGAGTTTGCAATTAAGGAATGATTGAGAAACCATCAAAATTTTCGCAAGTCCGATACTCGAAACCAATAACTGGAATGGCCTAGCGGAAAAGTACACACAGCATTGTAATCGGGCGAGTTTCTACTTTCAGATGCAACAGGAATTTCTCGAGTTCGTCAATCCTTTCGCGAGATATGGGAGTTTGAAGTTAAGGAATGGTTGAGAAACCATCAAAATTTTCGCAAGTCTGATACTCGAAACAAATAACTACAATGGCCTGCGGGAAAAATACACATACCGTTGTAATCGGGAGAGTTTCTACTTTCAGATGCAACAGGAATTTGTCGAGTTCGTCAATCCGGTCGCGAGATATGGGAGTTTGAAATTAAGGAATGATGGAGAAACCATCAAAATTTTCGCAAGTCTGATACTCGAAACCAATAACTGGAATGGCCTAGCGGAAAAGTACACACACCATTGTAATCGGGCGAGTTTCTACTTTCAGATGCAACAGGAATTTTTCGAGTTCGTCAATCCGTTCGCGAGATATGGGAGTTTGAAGTTAAGGAATGGTTGAGAAACCATTAAAATTTTCGCGAGTCTGATACTCGAAACCAATAACTGGAATGGCCTAGGGGAAAAGTACACACACCATTGTAATCGGGCGAGTTTCTACTTTCAGATGCAACAGGAATTTGTCGAGTTCGTCTTTCCGTTCCCGAGATATGGGAGTTTGAAGTTAAGGAATGGTTGAGAATCCATCAAAATTTTCGCAAATCTGATACTCGAAACCAATAACTACTATGGCCTAGGGCAAAAATACACATACCGTTGTAATCGGACGAGTTTCTGCTTTCAGATGCAACAGGAATTTCTCGAGTTCGTCAATCCGTTCGCGAGATATGGGGGTTTGAAGTTAAGGAATGGTTGAGAAACCATCAAAATTTTCGCAAGACTGATACTCGAAACCAATAACTACATATGGCCTAAGGAAAAAATACACATACCGTTGTAATCGGGCGTGTTTCTGCTTTCAGATGCAACAGGAATTTCTCGAGTTCATCTATCCGTTCGCGAGATATGGGAGTTTGAAGTTAAGGAATGGTTGAGAAACCATCAAAATTTTCGCAAGTCGCATACTCGAAACCAATAACTGGTATGGCTTAGGGGAAAGTGCACACGCCATTGTAATCGGTTGTGTTTCTACTTTCAGATGCAACAGGAATTTCTCGAGTTCGTCAATCCGTTCGCGAGATATGGGAGTTTGAAGTTAAGGAATGTTTGAGAAACCATCAAAATTTTCGCAAGTCAGATACTCGAAACCAATAACTGGAATGGCCTAGGGGAAAAGTACACACACCATTGTAATCGGGCGACTTTCTACTTTCAGACGCAACAGGAATTTCTCGAGTTCGTCAATCCGTTCGCGAGATATGGGAGTTTGAAGTTAAGGAATGTTTGAGAAACCATCAAAATTTTCGCAAGTCAGATACTCGAAACAAATAACTGGTATGGCTTAAGGGAAAAGTACACACACCATTGTAATCGGGTGTGTTTCTACTTTCAGATGCAACAGGAATTTCTCGAGTTCGTCAATCCGTTCGCGAGATATGGGAGTTTGAAATTAAGGAATGATTGAGAAACCATCAAAATTTTCGCAAGTCCGATACTCGAAACCAATAACTGGAATGGCCTAGGGGAAAAGTACACACACCATTGTAATCGGGCGAGTTTCTACTTTCAGATGCAACAGGAATTTCTCGAGTTCATCTATCCGTTCGCGAGATATGGGAGTTTGAAGTTAAGGAATGGTTGAGAATCCATCAAAATTTTCGCAAGTCTGATACTCGAAACAAATAACTACAATGGCCTGGGGGAAAAATACACATACCGTTGTAATCGGGAGAGTTTCTACTTTCAGATGCAACAGGAATTTCTCGAGTTCGTCAATCCGTTCGCGAGATATGGGAGTTTGAAGTTAAGGAATGTTTGAGAAACCATCAAAATTTTCGCAAGTCAGATACTCGAAACAAATAACTGGTATGGCTTAGGGGAAAAGTACACACACCATTGTAATCGGGTGTGTTTCTACTTTCAGATGCAACAGGAATTTCTCGAGTTCGTCAATCCGTTCGCGAGATATGGGAGTTTGAAGTTAAGGAATGGTTGAGAAACCATCAAAATTTTCGCAAGTCTGATACTCGAAACCAATAACTGGAATGGCCTAGGGGAAAAGTACACACACCATTGTAATCGGGCGAGTTTCTACTTTCAAATGCAACAGGAACTTTTTGAGTTCGTCAATCCGTTCACGAGATAGGGGAGTTTGAAGTTAAGGAATGGTTGAGAAACCATTAAAATTTTCGCGAGTCTGATACTCGAAACCAATAACTGGAATGGCCTAGGGGGAAAGTACACACACCATTGTAATCGGGCGACTTTCTACTTTCAGATGCAACAGGAATTTCTCGAGTTCGTCAATCCGTTCGCGAGATATGGGAGTTTGAAGTTAAGGATTGCTTGAAAAACCATCAAAATTTTCGCAAGTCAGATACTCGAAACAAATAACTGGTATGGCTTAGGGGAAAAGTACACACACCATTGTAATCGGGTGTGTTTCTACTTTCAGATGCAACAGGAATTTCTCGAGTTCGTCAATCCGTTCGCGAGATATGGGAGTTTGAAGTTAAGGAATGGTTGAGAAACCATCAAAATTTTCGCAAGTCTGATACTCGAAACCAATAACTGGAATGGCCTAGGGGAAAAGTACACACACCATTGTAATCGGGTGTGTTTCTACTTTCAGATGCAACAGGAATTTCTCGAGTTCTTCTATCCGTTCGCGAGATATGGGAGTTTGAAGTTAAGGAATGGTTGAGAAACCATCAAAATTTTCGCAAGTCGGATACTCGAAACCAATAACTGGTATGGCTTAGGGGGAAAGTGCACACGCCATTGTAATCGGTTGTGTTTCTACTTTCAGATGCAACAGGAACTTCTCGAGTTCGTCAATCCGTTTGCGAGATATGGGAGTTTGAAGTTAAGGAATGGTTGAGAAACCATCAAAATTTTCGCAAGTCTGATACTCGAAACCAATAACTACAATGGCCTGGGGGAAAAATACACATACCGTTGTAATCGGGAGAGTTTCTACTTTCAGATGCAACAGGAATTTCTCGAGTTCGTCAATCCGTTCGCGAGATATGGGAGTTTGAAATTAAGGAATGATTGAGAAACCATCAAAATTTTCGCAAGTCCGATACTCGAAACCAATAACTGGAATGGCCTAGCGGAAAAGTACACACAGCATTGTAATCGGGCGAGTTTCTACTTTCAGATGCAACAGGAATTTCTCGAGTTCGTCAATCCGTTCGCGAGATATGGGAGTTTGAAATTAAGGAATGATGGAGAAACCATCAAAATTTTCGCAAGTCTGATTCTCGAAACCAATAACTGGAATGGCCTAGCGGAAAAGTACACACACCATTGTAATCGGGCGAGTTTCTACTTTCAGATGCAACACGAATTTCTAGAGTTCGTCAATCCGTTCGCGAGATATGGGAGTTTGAAGTGAAGGAATGGTTGAGAAACCATCAAAATTTTCGCATGTCTGATACTCGAAACCAATAACTACTATGCCCTAGGGCAAAAATACACATACCGTTGTAATCGGACGAGTTTCTGCTTTCAGATGCAACAGGAATTTCTCGAGTTCGTCAATCCGTTCGCGAGATATGGGGGTTTGAAGTTAAGGAATGGTTGAGAAACCATCAAAATTTTCGCAAGACTGATACTCGAAACCAATAACTACATATGGCCTAAGGCAAAAATACACATACCGTTGTAATCGGGCGTGTTTCTGCTTTCAGATGCAACAGGAGTTTCTCGAGTTCGTCAATCCGTTCGCGAGATATGGGAGTTTGAAGTTAAGGAATGGTTGAGAAACCATCAAAATTGTCGCAAGTCTGATACTCGAAACCAATAACTGGTATGGCTTAGGGGCAAAGTACACACACCATTGTAATCGGGTGTGTTTCTACTTTCAGATGCAACAGGAATTTGTCGAGTTCGTCAATCCGTTTGCGAGATATGGGAGTTTGAAGTTAAGGAATGGTTGAGAAACCATCAAAATTGTCGCAAGTCTGATACTCGAAACCAATAACTGGTATGGCTTAGGGGAAATGTACACACACCATTGTAATCGGGTGTGTTTCTACTTTCAGATGCAACAGGAATTTCTCGAGTTCGTCAATCCGTTTGCGAGATATGGGAGTTTGAAGTTAAGGAATGGTTGAGAAACCATCAAAATTTTCGCAAGTCGGATACTCGAAACCAATAACTGGTATGGCTTAGGGGGAAAGTGCACACGCCATTGTAATCGGTTGTGTTTCTACTTTCATATGCAACAGGAATTTCTCGAGTTCGTCAATCCGTTTGCGAGATATGGGAGTTTGATGTTAAAGAATGGTTGAGAAACCATCAAAATTTTCGCAAGTCTGATACTCGAAACCAATAACTACAATGGCCTGGGGGAAAAATACACATACCGTTGTAATCGGGAGAGTTTCTACTTTCAGATGCAACAGGAACTTCTCGAGTTCGTCAATCCGTTCGCGAGATATGGGAGTTTGAAGTTAAGGAATGGTTGAGAAACCATCAAAATTTTCGCAAGTCTGATACTCGAAACCAATAACTGGAATGGCCTAGGGGAAAAGTACACACACCATTGTAATCGGGCGAGTTTCTACTTTCAAATGCAACAGGAACTTTTTGAGTTCGTCAATCCGTTCGCGAGATATGGGAGTTTGAAGTTAAGGAATGGTTGAGAAACCATTAAAATTTTCGCGAGTCTGATACTCGAAACCAATAACTGGAATGGCCTAGGGGAAAAGTACACACACCATTGTAATCGGGCGACTTTCTACTTTCAGATGCAACAGGAATTTCTCGAGTTCGTCAATCCGTTCGCGAGATATGGGAGTTTGAAGTTAAGGATTGCTTGAAAAACCATCAAAATTTTCGCAAGTCAGATACTCGAAACAAATAACTGGTATGGCTTAGGGGAAAAGTACACACACCATTGTAATCGGGTGTGTCTCTACTTTCAGATGCAACAGGATTTTCTCGAGTTCGTCCATCCGTTTGCGAGATATGGGTGTTTGAAGTTAAGGAATGGTTGAGAAACCATCAAAATTTTCGCAAGTCTGATACTCGAAACAAATAACTACAATGGCCTGGGGGAAAAATACACATACCGTTGTAATCGGGAGAGTTTCTACTTTCAGATGCAACTGGAATTTCTCGAGTTCGTCAATCCGTTCGCGAGATATGGGAGTTTGAAGTGAAGGAATGGTTGAGAAACCATCAAAATTTTCGCATGTCTGATACTCGAAACCAATAACTACTATGCCCTAGGGCAAAAATACACATACCGTTGTAATCGGACGAGTTTCTGCTTTCAGATGCAACAGGAATTTCTCGAGTTCGTCAATCCGTTCGCGAGATATGGGGGTTTGAAGTTAAGGAATGGTTGAGAAACCATCAAAATTTTCGCAAGACTGGTACTCGAAACCAATAACTACATATGGCCTAAGGCAAAAATACACATACCGTTGTAATCGGGCGTGTTTCTGCTTTCAGATGCAACAGGAGTTTCTCGAGTTCGTCAATCCGTTCGCGAGATATGGGAGTTTGAAGTTAAGGATTGCTTGAAAAACCATCAAAATTTTCGCAAGTCAGATACTCGAAACAAATAACTGGTATGGCTTAGGGGAAAAGTACACACACCATTGTAATCGGGTGTGTCTCTACTTTCAGATGCAACAGGATTTTCCCGAGTTCGTCCATCCGTTTGCGAGATATGGGTGTTTGAAGTTAAGGAATGGTTGAGAATCCATCAAAATTTTCGCAAATCTGATACTCGAAACCAATAACTACAATGGCCTAGGGGGAAAATACATATACCGTTGTAATCGGGCGAGTTTCTACTTTAAGATGCAACACGAATTTCTAGAGTTCGTCAATCCTTTCGCGAGATATGGGAGTTTGAAGTGAAGGAATGGTTGAGAAACCATCAAAATTTTCGCATGTCTGATATTCGAAACCAATAACTACTATGCCCTAGGGCAAAAATACACATACCGTTGTAATCGGACGAGTTTCTGCTTTCAGATGCAACAGGAATTTCTCGAGTTCGTCAATCCGTTCGCGAGATATGGGGGTTTGAAGTTAAGGAATGGTTGAGAAACCATCAAAATTTTCGCAAGTCTGATACTCGAAACCAATAACTACATATGGCCTAAGGCAAAAATACACATACCGTTGTAATCGGGCGAGTTTCTGCTTTCAGATGCAACAGGAGTTTCTCGAGTTCGTCAATCCGTTCGCGAGATATGGGAGTTTGAAGTTAAGGAATGGTTGAGAATCCATCAAAACTTTCGCAAATCTGATACTCGAAACCAATAACTGGAATGGCCTAGCGGAAAAGTACACACACCATTGTAATCGGGCGAGGTTCTACTTTCAGATGCAACAGGAATTTTTCGAGTTCGTCAATCCGTTCGCGAGATATGGGAGTTTGAAGTTAAGGAATGGTTGAGAAACCATTAAAATTTTCGCGAGTCTGATACTCGAAACCAATAACTGGAATGGCCTAGGGGAAAAGTACACACACCATTGTAATCGGGCGACTTTCTACTTTCAGATGCAACAGGAATTTCTCGAGTTCGTCAATCCGTTCGCGAGATATGGGAGTTTGAAGTTGAGGAATGTTTGAGAAACCATCAAAATTTTCGCAAGTCAGATACTCGAAACCAATAACTGGAATGGCCTAGCGGAAAAGCACACACAGCATTGTAATCGGGCGAGTTTCTACTTTCAGATGCAACAGGAATTTCTCGAGTTCGTCAATCCGTTCGCGAGATATGGGAGTTTGAAGTTAAGGAATGGTTGAGAAACCATCAAAATTTTCGCAAGTCTGATACTCGAAACAAATAACTACAATGGCCTGGGGGAAAAATACACATACCGTTGTAATCGGGAGAGTTTCTACTTTCAGATGCAACTGGAATTTCTCGAGTTCGTCAATCCGTTCGCGAGATATGGGAGTTTGAAGTTAAGGAATGGTTGAGAAACCATCAAAATTTTCGCAAGTCTGATACTCGAAACCAATAACTGGTATGGCTTAGGGGAAAGTGCACACGCCATTGTAATCGGTTGTGTTTCTACATTCAGATGCAACAGGAATTTCTCGAGTTCGTCAATCCGTTTGCGAGATATGGGAGTTTGAAGTTAAGGAATGGTTGAGAAACCATCAAAATTTTCGCAAGTCTGATACTCGAAACCAACAACTACAATGGCCTGGGGGAAAAATACACATACCGTTGTAATCGGGAGAGTTTCTACTTTCAGATGCAACAGGAATTTGTCGAGTTCGTCAATCCGTTCGCGAGATATGGGAGTTTGAAATTAAGGAATGAAGGAGAAACCATCAAAATTTTCGCATGTCTGATACTCGAAACCAATAACTACTATGCCGTAGGGCAAAAATACACATACCGTTGTAATCGGACGAGTTTCTGCTTTCAGATGCAACAAGAATTTCTCGAGTTCGTCAATCCGTTCGCGAGATATGGGAGTTTGAAGTTAAGGAATGGTTGAGAAACCATCAAAATTGTCGCAAGTCTGATACTCGAAACCAATAACTGGTATGGCTTAAGGGAAAAGTACACACACCATTGTAATCGGGTGTGTTTCTACTTTCAGATGCAACAGGAATTTCTCGAGTTCGTCAATCCGTTCGCGAGATATGGGAGTTTGAAGTGAAGGAATGGTTGAGAAACCATCAAAATTTTCGCATGTCTGATACTCGAAACCAATAACTACTATGCCCTAGGGCAAAAATACACATACCGTTGTAATCGGACGAGTTTCTGCTTTCAGATGCAACAGGAATTTCTCGAGTTCGTCAATCCGTTCGCGAGATATGGGAGTTTGAAGTTAAGGATTGCTTGAAAAACCATCAAAATTTTCGCAAGTCAGATACTCGAAACAAATAACTGGTATGGCTTAGGGGAAAAGTACACACACCATTGTAATCGGGTGTGTCTCTACTTTCAGATGCAACAGGATTTTCTCGAGTTCGTCCATCCGTTTGCGAGATATGGGTGTTTGAAGTTAAGGAATGGTTGAGAATCCATCAAAATTTTCGCAAGTCGGATACTCGAAACCAATAACTGGTATGGCTTAGGGGGAAAGTGCACACGCCATTGTAATCGGTTGTGTTTCTACTTTCAGATGCAACAGGAATTTCTCGAGTTCGTCAATCCGTTTGCGAGATATGGGAGTTTGATGTTAAGGAATGGTTGAGAAACCATCAAAATTTTCGCAAGTCTGATACTCGAAACCAATAACTACAATGGCCTGGGGGAAAAATACACATACCGTTGTAATCGGGAGAGTTTCTACTTTCAGATGCAACAGGAACTTCTCGAGTTCGTCACTCCGTTCGCGAGATATGGGAGTTTGAAGTTAAGGAATGGTTGAGAAACCATCAAAATTTTCGCAAGTCTGATACTCGAAACCAATAACTGGAATGGCCTAGGGGAAAAGTACACACACCATTGTAATCGGGCGAGTTTCTACTTTCAAATGCAACAGGAACTTTTTGAGTTCGTCAATCCGTTCGCGAGATATGGGAGTTTGAAGTTAAGGAATGGTTGAGAAACCATTAAAATTTTCGCGAGTCTGATACTCGAAACCAATAACTGGAATGGCCTAGGGGAAAAGTACACACACCATTGTAATCGGGCGACTTTCTACTTTCAGATGCAACAGGAATTTCTCGAGTTCGTCAATCCGTTCGCGAGATATGGGAGCTTGAAGTTAAGGATTGCTTGAAAAACCATCAAAATTTTCGCAAGTCAGATACTCGAAACAAATAACTGGTATGGCTTAGGGGAAAAGTACACACACCATTGTAATCGGGTGTGTCTCTACTTTCAGATGCAACAGGATTTTCTCGAGTTCGTCCATCCGTTTGCGAGATATGGGTGTTTGAAGTTAAGGAATGGTTGAGAAACCATCAAAATTTTCGCAAGTCTGATACTCGAAACAAATAACTACAATGGCCTGGGGGAAAAATACACATACCGTTGTAATCGGGAGAGTTTCTACTTTCAGATGCAACTGGAATTTCTCGAGTTCGTCAATCCGTTCGCGAGATATGGGAGTTTGAAGTGAAGGAATGGTTGAGAAACCATCAAAATTTTCGCATGTCTGATACTCGAAACCAATAACTACTATGCCCTAGGGCAAAAATACACATACCGTTGTAATCGGACGAGTTTCTGCTTTCAGATGCAACAGGAATTTCTCGAGTTCGTCAATCCGTTCGCGAGATATGGGGGTTTGAAGTTAAGGAATGGTTGAGAAACCATCAAAATTTTCGCAAGACTGGTACTCGAAACCAATAACTACATATGGCCTAAGGCAAAAATACACATACCGTTGTAATCGGGCGTGTTTCTGCTTTCAGATGCAACAGGAGTTTCTCGAGTTCGTCAATCCGTTCGCGAGATATGGGAGTTTGAAGTTAAGGATTGCTTGAAAAACCATCAAAATTTTCGCAAGTCAGATACTCGAAACAAATAACTGGTATGGCTTAGGGGAAAAGTACACACACCATTGTAATCGGGTGTGTCTCTACTTTCAGATGCAACAGGATTTTCCCGAGTTCGTCCATCCGTTTGCGAGATATGGGTGTTTGAAGTTAAGGAATGGTTGAGAATCCATCAAAATTTTCGCAAATCTGATACTCGAAACCAATAACTACAATGGCCTAGGGGGGAAATACATATACCGTTGTAATCGGGCGAGTTTCTACTTTAAGATGCAACACGAATTTCTAGAGTTCGTCAATCCTTTCGCGAGATATGGGAGTTTGAAGTGAAGGAATGGTTGAGAAACCATCAAAATTTTCGCATGTCTGATACTCGAAACCAATAACTACTATGCCCTAGGGCAAAAATACACATACCGATGTAATCGGACGAGTTTCTGCTTTCAGATGCAACAGGAATTTCTCGAGTTCGTCAATCCGTTCGCGAGATATGGGGGTTTGAAGTTAAGGAATGGTTGAGAAGCCATCAAAATTTTCGCAAGACTGGTACTCGAAACCAATAACTACATATGGCCTAAGGCAAAAATACACATACCGTTGTAATCGGGCGTGTTTCTGCTTTCAGATGCAACAGGAGTTTCTCGAGTTCGTCAATCCGTTCGCGAGATATGGGAGTTTGAAGTTAAGGATTGCTTGAAAAACCATCAAAATTTTCGCATGTCAGATACTCGAAACAAATAACTGGTATGGCTTAGGGGAAAAGTACACACACCATTGTAATCGGGTGTGTCTCTACTTTCAGATGCAACAGGATTTTCCCGAGTTCGTCCATCCGTTTGCGAGATATGGGTGTTTGAAGTTAAGGAATGGTTGAGAATCCATCAAAATTTTCGCAAATCTGATACTCGAAACCAATAACTACAATGGCCTAGGGGGGAAATACATATACCGTTGTAATCGGGCGAGTTTCTACTTTAAGATGCAACACGAATTTCTAGAGTTCGTCAATCCTTTCGCGAGATATGGGAGTTTGAAGTGAAGGAATGGTTGAGAAACCATCAGAATTTTCGCATGTCTGATACTCGAAACCAATAACTACTATGCCCTAGGGCAAAAATACACATACCGTTGTAATCGGACGAGTTTCTGCTTTCAGATGCAACAGGAATTTCTCGAGTTCGTCAATCCGTTCGCGAGATATGGGGGTTTGAAGTTAAGGAATGGTTGAGAAACCATCAAAATTTTCGCAAGTCTGATACTCGAAACCAATAACTACATATGGCCTAATGCAAAAATACACATACCGTTGTAATCGGGCGAGTTTCTGCTTTCAGATGCAACAGGAGTTTCTCGAGTTCGTCAATCCGTTCGCGAGATATGGGAGTTTGAAGTTAAGGTATGGTTGAGAATCCATCAAAACTTTCGCAAATCTGATACTCGAAACCAATAACTGGAATGGCCTAGCGGAAAAGTACACACACCATTGTAATCGGGCGAGGTTCTACTTTCAGATGCAACAGGAATTTTTCGAGTTCGTCAATCCGTTCGCGAGATATGGGAGTTTGAAGTTAAGGAATGGTTGAGAAACCATTAAAATTTTCGCGAGTCTGATACTCGAAACCTATAACTGGAATGGCCTAGGGGAAAAGTACACACACCATTGTAATCGGGCGACTTTCTACTTTCAGATGCAACAGGTATTTCTCGAGTTCGTCAATCCGTTCGCGAGATATGGGGGTTTGAAGTTAAGGAATGTTTGAGAAACCATCAAAATTTTCGCAAGTCAGATACTCGAAACCAATAACTGGAATGGCCTAGCGGAAAAGCACACACAGCATTGTAATCGGGCGAGTTTCTACTTTCAGATGCAACAGGAATTTCTCGAGTTCGTCAATCCGTTCGCGAGATATGGGAGTTTGAAGTTAAGGAATGGTTGAGAAACCATCAAAATTTTCGCAAGTCTGATACTCGAAACAAATAACTACAATGGCCTGGGGGAAAAATACACATACCGTTGTAATCGGGAGAGTTTCTACTTTCAGATGCAACTGGAATTTCTCGAGTTCGTCAATCCGTTCGCGAGATATGGGAGTTTGAAGTTAAGGAATGGTTGAGAAACCATCAAAATTTTCGCAAGTCTGATACTCGAAACCAATAACCGGTATGGCTTAGGGGAAAGTGCACACGCCATTGTAATCGGTTGTGTTTCTACATTCAGATGCAACAGGAATTTCTCGAGTTCGTCAATCCGTTTGCGAGATATGGGAGTTTGAAGTTAAGGAATGGTTGAGAAACCATCAAAATTTTCGCAAGTCTGATTCTCGAAACCAATAACTGGAATGGCCTAGCGGAAAAGTACACACACCATTGTAATCGGGCGAGTTTCTACTTTCAGATGCAACAGGAATTTTTCGAGTTCGTCAATCCGTTCGCGAGATATGGGAGTTTGAAGTTAAGGAATGGTTGAGAAACCATTAAAATTATCGCGAGTCTGATACTCGAAACCAATAACTGGAATGGCCTAGGGGAAAAGTACACACACCATTGTAATCGGGCGAGTTTCTACTTTCAGATGCAACAGGAATTTGTCGAGTTCGTCAATCCGTTCCCGAGATATGGGAGTTTGAAGTTAAGGAATGGTTGAGAATCCATCAAAATTTTCGCAACTCTGATACTCGAAACCAATAACTACAATGGCCTAGGGGGAAAATACATATACCGCTGTAATCGGGCGAGTTTCTACATTAAGATGCAACACGAATTTCTAGAGTTCGTCAATCCGTTCGCGAGATATGGGAGTTTGAAGTGAAGGAATGGTTGAGAAACCATCAAAATTTTCGCATGTCTGATACTCGAAACCAATAACTACTATGCCGTAGGGCAAAAATACACATACCGTTGTAATCGGACGAGTTTCTGCTTTCAGATGCAACAAGAATTTCTCGAGTTCGTCAATCCGTTCGCGAGATATGGGAGTTTGAAGTTAAGGAATGGTTGAGAAACCATCAAAATTGTCGCAAGTCTGATACTCGAAACCAATAACTGGTATGGCTTAAGGGAAAAGTACACACACCATTGTAATCGGTTGTGTTTCTACTTTCAGATGCAACAGGAATTTCTCGAGTTCGTCAATCCGTTCGCGAGATATGGGAGTTTGAAGTGAAGGAATGGTTGAGAAACCATCAAAATTTTCGCATGTCTGATACTCGAAACCAATAACTACTATGCCCTAGGGCAAAAATACACATACCGTTGTAATCGGACGAGTTTCTGCTTTCAGATGCAACAGGAATTTCTCGAGTTCGTCAATCCGTTCGCGAGATATGGGGGTTTGAAGTTAAGGAATGGTTGAGAAACCATCAAAATTTTCGCAAGACTGATACTCGAAACCAATAACTACATATGGCCTAAGGCAAAAATACACATACCGTTGTAATCGGGCGTGTTTCTGCTTTCAGATGCAACAGGAGTTTCTCGAGTTCGTCAATCCGTTCGCGAGATATGGGAGTTTGAAGTTAAGGATTGCTTGAAAAACCATCAAAATTTTCGCAAGTCAGATACTCGAAACAAATAACTGGTATGGCTTAGGGGAAAAGTACACACACCATTGTAATCGGGTGTGTCTCTACTTTCAGATGCAACAGGATTTTCTCGAGTTCGTCCATCCGTTTGCGAGATATGGGTGTTTGAAGTTAAGGAATGGTTGAGAATCCATCAAAATTTTCGCAAATCTGATACTCGAAACCAATAACTACAATGGACTAGGGGGAAAATACATATACCGTTGTAATCGGGCGAGTTTCTACTTTAAGATGCAACACGAATTTCTAGAGTTCGTCAATCCTTTCGCGAGATATGGGAGTTTGAAGTGAAGGAATGGTTGAGAAACCATCAAAATTTTCGCATGTCTGATACTCGAAACCAATAACTACTATGCCCTAGGGCAAAAATACACATACCGTTGTAATCGGGAGAGTTTCTACTTTCAGATGCAACAGGAATTTGTCAAGTTTGTCAATCCGTTCGCGAGATATGGGAGTTTGAAATTAAGGAATGATGGAGAAACCATCAAAATTTTCGCAAGTCTGATTCTCGAAACCAATAACTGGAATGGCCTAGCGGAAAAGTACACACACCATTGTAATCGGGCGAGTTTCTACTTTCAGATGCAACAGGAATTTTTCGAGTTCGTCAATCCGTTCGCGTGATATGGGAGTTTGAAGTTAAGGAATGGTTGAGAAACCATTAAAATTTTCGCGAGTCTGATACTCGAAACCAATAACTGGAATGGCCTAGGGGAAAAGTACACACACCATTGTAATCGGGCGAGTTTCTACTTTCAGATGCAACAGGAATTTGTCGAGTTCGTCAATCCGTTCCCGAGATATGGGAGTTTGAAGTTAAGGAATGGTTGAGAATCCAT
Organism: Ptiloglossa arizonensis; assembly: GCF_051014685.1. Classification (NCBI taxonomy): domain Eukaryota; kingdom Metazoa; phylum Arthropoda; class Insecta; order Hymenoptera; family Colletidae; genus Ptiloglossa; species Ptiloglossa arizonensis. Next base: position 61,517 of record NW_027479346.1, read on the forward strand.
CAAAATTTTCGCAAATCTGATACTCGAAACCAATAACTACAATGGCCTAGGGGGAAAATACATATACCGTTGTAATCGGGCGAGTTTCTACATTAAGATGCAACACGAATTTCTACAGTTCGTCAATCCGTTCGCGAGATATGGGAGTTTGAAGTGAAGGAATGGTTGAGAAACCATCAAAATTTTCGCACGTCTGATACTCGAAACCAATAACTACTATGCCGTAGGGCAAAAATACACATACCGTTGTAATCGGACGAGTTTCTGCTTTCAGATGCAACAAGAATTTCTCGAGTTCGTCAATCCGTTCGCGAGATATGGGAGTTTGAAGTTAAGGAATGGTTGAGAAACCATCAAAATTGTCGCAAGTCTGATACTCGAAACCAATAACTGGTATGGCTTAAGGGAAAAGTACACATACCGTTGTAATCGGGCGAGTTTCTGCTTTCAGATGCAACAGGAGTTTCTCGAGTTCGTCAATCCGTTCGCTAGATATGGGAGTTTGAAGTTAAGGTATGGTTGAGAATCCATCAAAACTTTCGCAAATCTGATACTCGAAACCAATAACTGGAATGGCCTAGCGGAAAAGTACACACACCATTGTAATCGGGCGAGATTCTACTTTCAGATGCAACAGGAATTTTTCGAGTTCGTCAATCCGTTCGCGAGGTATGGGAGTTTGAAGTTAAGGAATGGTTGAGAAACCATTAAAATTTTCGCGAGTCTGATACTCGAAACCAATAACTGGAATGGCCTAGGGGAAAAGTACACACACCATTGTAATCGGGCGACTTTCTACTTTCAGATGCAACAGGAATTTCTCGAGTTCGTCAATCCGTTCGCGAGATATGGGAGTTTGAAGTTGAGGAATGTTTGAGAAACCATCAAAATTTTCGCAAGTCAGATACTCGAAACCAATAACTGGAATGGCCTAGCGGAAAAGCACACACAGCATTGTAATCGGGCGAGTTTCTACTTTCAGATGCAACAGGAATTTCTCGAGTTCGTCAATCCGTTCGCGAGATATGGGAGTTTGAAGTTAAGGAATGGTTGAGAAACCATCAAAATTTTCGCAAGTCTGATACTCGAAACAAATAACTACAATGGCCTGGGGGAAAAATACACATACCGTTGTAATCGGGAGAGTTTCTACTTTCAGATGCAACTGGAATTTCTCGAGTTCGTCAATCCGTTCGCGAGATATGGGAGTTTGAAGTTAAGGAATGGTTGAGAAACCATCAAAATTTTCGCAAGTCTGATACTCGAAACCAATAACTGGTATGGCTTAGGGGAAAGTGCACACGCCATTGTAATCGGTTGTGTTTCTACATTCAGATGCAACAGGAATTTCTCGAGTTCGTCAATCCGTTTGCGAGATATGGGAGTTTGAAGTTAAGGAATGGTTGAGAAACCATCAAAATTTTCGCAAGTCTGATACTCGAAACCAACAACTACAATGGCCTGGGGGAAAAATACACATACCGTTGTAATCGGGAGAGTTTCTACTTTCAGATGCAACAGGAATTTGTCGAGTTCGTCAATCCGTTCGCGAGATATGGGAGTTTGAAATTAAGGAATGAAGGAGAAACCATCAAAATTTTCGCAAGTCTGATTCTCGAAACCAATAACTGGAATGGCCTAGCGGAAAAGTACACACACCATTGTAATCGGGCGAGTTTCTACTTTCAGATGCAACAGGAATTTTTCGAGTTCGTCAATCCGTTCGCGAGATATGGGAGTTTGAAGTTAAGGAATGGTTGAGAAACCATTAAAATTTTCGCGAGTCTGATACTCGAAACCAATAACTGGAATGGCCTAGGGGAAAAGTACACACACCATTGTAATCGGGCGAGTTTCTACTTTCAGATGCAACAGGAATTTGTCGAGTTCGTCAATCCGTTCCCGAGATATGGGAGTTTGAAGTTAAGGAATGGTTGAGAATCCATCAAAATTTTCGCAAATCTGATACTCGAAACCAATAACTACAATGGCCTAGGGGGAAAATACATATACCGCTGTAATCGGGCGAGTTTCTACATTAAGATGCAACACGAATTTCTAGAGTTCGTCAATCCGTTCGCGAGATATGGGAGTTTGAAGTGAAGGAATGGTTGAGAAACCATCAAAATTTTCGCATGTCTGATACTCGAAACCAATAACTACTATGCCGTAGGGCAAAAATACACATACCGTTGTAATCGGACGAGTTTCTGCTTTCAGATGCAACAAGAATTTCTCGAGTTCGTCAATCCGTTCGCGAGATATGGGAGTTTGAAGTTAAGGAATGGTTGAGAAACCATCAAAATTGTCGCAAGTCTGATACTCGAAACCAATAACTGGTATGGCTTAAGGGAAAAGTACACACACCATTGTAATCGGGTGTGTTTCTACTTTCAGATGCAACAGGAATTTCTCGAGTTCGTCAATCCGTTCGCGAGATATGGGAGTTTGAAGTGAAGGAATGGTTGAGAAACCATCAAAATTTTCGCATGTCTGATACTCGAAACCAATAACTACAATGCCCTAGGGCAAAAATACACATACCGTTGTAATCGGACGAGTTTCTGCTTTCAGATGCAACAGGAATTTCTCGAGTTCGTCAATCCGTTCGCGAGATATGGGGGTTTGAAGTTAAGGAATGGTTGAGAAACCATCAAAATTTTCGCAAGACTGATACTCGAAACCAATAACTACATATGGCCTAAGGCAAAAATACACATACCGTTGTAATCGGGCGTGTTTCTGCTTTCAGATGCAACAGGAGTTTCTCGAGTTCGTCAATCCGTTCGCGAGATATGGGAGTTTGAAGTTAAGGATTGCTTGAAAAACCATCAAAATTTTCGCAAGTCAGATACTCGAAACAAATAACTGGTATGGCTTAGGGGAAAAGTACACACACCATTGTAATCGGGTGTGTCTCTACTTTCAGATGCAACAGGATTTTCTCGAGTTCGTCCATCCGTTTGCGAGATATGGGTGTTTGAAGTTAAGGAATGGTTGAGAATCCATCAAAATTTTCGCAAATCTGATACTCGAAACCAATAACTACAATGGCCTAGGGGGAAAATACATATACCGTTGTAATCGGGCGAGTTTCTACTTTAAGATGCAACACGAATTTCTAGAGTTCGTCAATCCTTTCGCGAGATATGGGAGTTTGAAGTGAAGGAATGGTTGAGAAACCATCAAAATTTTCGCATGTCTGATACTCGAAACCAATAACTACTATGCCCTAGGGCAAAAATACACATACCGTTGTAATCGGGAGAGTTTCTACTTTCAGATGCAACAGGAATTTGTCGAGTTTGTCAATCCGTTCGCGAGATATGGGAGTTTGAAATTAAGGAATGATGGAGAAACCATCAAAATTTTCGCAAGTCTGATTCTCGAAACCAATAACTGGAATGGCCTAGCGGAAAAGTACACACACCATTGTAATCGGGCGAGTTTCTACTTTCAGATGCAGCAGGAATTTTTCGAGTTCGTCAATCCGTTCGCGAGATATGGGAGTTTGAAGTTAAGGAATGGTTGAGAAACCATTAAAATTTTCGCGAGTCTGATACTCGAAACCAATAACTGGAATGGCCTAGGGGAAAAGTACACACACCATTGTAATCGGGCGAGTTTCTACTTTCAGATGCAACAGGAATTTGTCGAGTTCGTCAATCCGTTCCCGAGATATGGGAGTTTGAAGTTAAGGAATGGTTGAGAATCCATCAAAATTTTCGCAAATCTGATACTCGAAACCAATAACTACAATGGCCTAGGGGGAAAATACATATACCGTTGTAATCGGGCGAGTTTCTACATTAAGATGCAACACGAATTTCTAGAGTTCGTCAATCCGTTCGCGAGATATGGGAGTTTGAAGTGAAGGAATGGTTGAGAAACCATCAAAATTTTCGCATGTCTGATACTCGAAACCAATAACTACTATGCCGTAGGGCAAAAATACACATACCGTTGTAATCGGACGAGTTTCTGCTTTCAGATGCAACAAGAATTTCTCGAGTTCGTCAATCCGTTCGCGAGATATGGGAGTTTGAAGTTAAGGAATGGTTGAGAAACCATCAAAATTGTCGCAAGTCTGATACTCGAAACCAATAACTGGTATGGCTTAAGGGAAAAGTACACACACCATTGTAATCGGGTGTGTTTCTACTTTCAGATGCAACAGGAATTTCTCGAGTTCGTCAATCCGTTCGCGAGATATGGGAGTGTGAAGTTAAGGAATGGTTGAGAAACCATCAAAATTTTCGCAAGTCTGATACTCGAAACCAATAACTGGAATGGCCTAGGGGAAAAGTACACACACCATTGTAATCGGGCGAGTTTCTACTTTCAGATGCAACAGGAATTTCTCGAGTTCATCTATCCGTTCGCGAGATATTGGAGTTTGAAGTTAAGGAATGGTTGAGAAACCATCAAAATTGTCGCAAGTCTGATACTCGAAACCAATAACTGGTATGGCTTAGGGGAAATGTACACACACCATTGTAATCGGGTGTGTTTCTACTTTCAGATGCAACAGGAATTTCTCGAGTTCGTCAATCCGTTTGCGAGATATGGGAGTTTGAAGTTAAGGAATGGTTGAGAAACCATCAAAATTTTCGCAAGTCTGATACTCGAAACAAATAACTACTATGGCCTGGGGGAAAAATACACATACCGTTGTAATCGGGAGAGTTTCTACTTTCAGATGCAACTGGAATTTCTCGAGTTCGTCAATCCGTTCGCGAGATATGGGAGTTTGAAGTTAAGGAATGGTTGAGAAACCATCAAAATTTTCGCAAGTCTGATACTCGAAACCAATAACTGGGATGGCCTAGGGGAAAACTACACACACCATTGTAATTGGGCGAGTTTCTACTTTCAGATGCAACAGGAATTTGTCGAGTTCGTCAATCCGTTCCCGAGATATGGGAGTTTGAAGTTAAGGAATGGTTGAGAATCCATCAAAATTTTCGCAAATCTGATACTCGAAACCAATAACTACAATGGCCTAGGGGGAAAATACATATACCGTTGTAATCGGGCGACTTTCTACTTTAAGATGCAACTGGAATTTCTCGAGTTCGTCAATCCGTTCGCGAGATATGGGAGTTTGAAGTTAAGGAATGGTTGAGAAACCATCAAAATTTTCGCAAGTCTGATACTCGAAACCAATAACTACATATGGCCTAAGGCAAAAATACACATACCGTTGTAATCGGGCGAGTTTCTGCTTTCAGATGCAACAGGAGTTTCTCGAGTTCGTCAATCCGTTCGCGAGATATGGGAGTTTGAAGTTAAGGAATGGTTGAGAATCCATCAAAACTTTCGCAAATCTGATACTCGAAACCAATAACTACAATGGCCTAGGGGAAAAATACATATACCGTTGTAATCGGGCGAGTTTCTACTTTAAGATGCAATACGAATTTCTAGAGTTCGTCAATCTGTTCGCGAGATATGGGAGTTTGAAGTGAAGGAATGGTTGAGAAACCATCAAAATTGTCGCAAGTCTGATACTCGAAACCAATAACTGGTATGGCTTAGGGGAAAAGTACACACACCATTGTAATCGGGTGTGTTTCTACTTTCAGATGCAACAGGAATTTCTCGAGTTCGTCAATCCGTTTGCGAGATATGGGAGTTTGAAGTTAAGGAATGGTTGAGAAACCATCAAAATTTTCGCAAGTCGGATACTCGAAACCAATAACTGGCATGGCTTAGGGGGAAAGTGCACACGCCATTGTAATCGGTTGTGTTTCTACTTTCAGATGCAACAGGAATTTCTCGAGTTCGTCAATCCGTTTGCGAGATATGGGAGTTTGAAGTTAAGGAATGGTTGAGAAACCATCAAAATTTTCGCAAGTCTGACGCTCGAAACCAATAACTACAATGGCCTGGGGGAAAAATACACATACCGTTGTAATCGGGAGAGTTTCTACTTTCAGATGCAACAGGAATTTGTCGAGTTCGTCAATCCGTTCGCGAGATATGGGAGTTTGAAATTAAGGAATGATGGAGAAACCATCAAAATTTTCGTAAGTCTGATACTCGAAACCAATAACTGGAATGGCCTAGCGGAAAAGTACACACACCATTGTAATCGGGCGAGTTTCTACTTTCAGATGCAACAGGAATTTTTCGAGTTCGTCAATCCGTTCGCGAGATATGGGAGTTTGAAGTTAAGGAATGGTTGAGAAACCATTAAAATTTTCGCGAGTCTGATACTCGAAACCAATAACTGGAATGGCCTAGGGGAAAAGTACACACACCATTGTAATCGGGCGACTTTCTACTTTCAGATGCAACAGGAATTTCTCGAGTTCGTCAATCCGTTCGCGAGATATGGGAGTTTGAAGTTAAGGAATGTTTGAGAAACCATCAAAATTTTCGCAAGTCAGATACTCGAAACAAATAACTGGTATGGCTTAGGGGAAAAGTACACACACCATTGTAATCGGGTGTGTATCTACTTTCAGATGCAACAGGAATTTCTCTAGTTCGTCAATCCGTTTGCGAGATATGGGAGTTTGAAGTTAAGGAATGGTTGAGAAACCATCAAAATTTTCGCAAGTCTGATACTCGAAACAAATAACTACAATGGCCTGGGGGAAAAATACACATACCGTTGTAATCGGGAGAGTTTCTACTTTCAGATGCAACTGGAATTTCTCGAGTTCGTCAATCCGTTCGCGAGATATGGGAGTTTGAAGTTAAGGAATGGTTGAGAAACCATCAAAATTTTCGCAAGTCTGATACTCGAAACCAATAACTGGAATGGCCTAGGGGAAAAGTACACACTCCATTGTAATCGGGCGAGTTTCTACTTTCAGATGCAACAGGAATTTGTCGAATTCGTCAATCCGTTCGCGAGATATGGGAGTGTGAAGTTAAGGAATGGTTCAGAATCCATCAAAATTTTCGCAAGTCTGATACTCGAAACCAATAACTGCAATGGCCTAGGGGAAAAATACATATACCGTTGTAATCGGGCGAGTTTCTACTTTAAGATGCAACACGAATTTCTAGAGTTCGTCAATCCGTTCGCGAGATATGGGAGTTTGAAGTTAAGGAATGGTTGAGAAACCATCAAAATTGTCGCATGTCTGACACTCGAAACCAACAACTACTATGGCCTAGGGCAAAAATACACATACCGTTGTAATCGGACGAGTTTCTGCTTTCAGATGCAACAGGAATTCCTCGAGTTCGTCAATCCGTTCGCGAGATATGGGAGTTTGAAGTTAAGGAATGGTTGAGAAACCATCAAAATTTTCGCAAGTCTGATACTCGAAACCAATAACTGCAATGGCCTAGGGGAAAAATACATATACCGTTGTAATCGGTCGAGTTTCTACTTTAAGATGCAACACGAATTTCTAGAGTTCGTCAATCCGTTCGCGAGATATGGGAGTTTGAAGTTAAGGAATGGTTGAGAAACCATCAAAATTGTCGCATGTCTGACACTCGAAACCAACAACTACTATGGCCTAGGGCAAAAATACACATACCGTTGTAATCGGACGAGTTTCTGCTTTCAGATGCAACAGGAATTTCTCGAGTTCGTCAATCCGTTCGCGAGATATGGGAGTTTGAAGTTAAGGAATGGTTGAGAAACCATCAAAATTTTCGCAAGTCTGATACTCGAAACCAATAGCTGGAATGGCTTAGGGGAAAAGTACACACACAGTTGTAATCGGGCGAGTTTCTGCTTTCAGATCCAACAGGAATTTCTCGAGTTCGTCAATCCGTTCGCGAGATATGGGAGTTTGAAGTTAAGGAATGGTTGAGAAACCATCAAGATTTTCGCAAGTCTGATACTCGAAACCAATAACTGGAATGGCATAGGGGAAAAGTACACACACCATTGTAATCGGGCGAGTTTCTACTTTCAGATGCAACAGGAATTTCTCGAGTTCGTCAATCCGTTCGCGAGATATGGGAGTTTTAAGTTAAGGAATGGTTGAGAAACCATCAAAACTTTCGCAAGTCTGATACTCGAAACCAATAACTGGAATGGCCTAGGGGAAAAGTACACACACCATTGTAATCGGGCGAGTTTCTACTTTCAGATGCAACAGGAATTTCTCGAGTTCGTCAATCCGTTCGCGAGATATGGGAGTTTTAATTTAAGGAATGGTTGAGAAACCATCAAAATTTTCGCAAGTCTGATACTCGAAACCAATAACTGGAGTGGCCTAGGGCAAAAATACACACACCGTTGTAATCTGGCGAGTTTCTACTTTTAGATGCAACAGGAATCTCTCGAGTTCGTCAATCCGTTCGCGAGATATGCGAGTTTGAAGTTAAGGAATGGTTGAGAAACCATCAAAATTTTCGCAAGTCTGATACTCGAAACCAATAAATACTGTGGCCTAGGGCAAAAATACACATACCGTTGTAATCGGGCGAGATCTGCTTTCAGATGCAACAGGAATTTCTCGAGTTCGTCATCCGTTCGCGAGATATGGGAGTTTGAAGTTAAGGAATGGTTGAGAAACCATCAAAATTTTCGCAAGTCTGATACTCGAAACCAATAAATACTGTGGCCTAGGGCAAAAATACACATACCGTTGTAATCGGGCGAGATCTGCTTTCAGATGCAACAGGAATTTCTCGAGTTCGTCATCCGTTCGCGAGATATGGGAGTTTGAAGTTAAGGAATGGTTGAGAAACCATCAAAATTTTCGCAAGTCGGATACTGGAAACCAATAACTGGAATGGCCTAGGGGAAAAGTACACACACCATTGTAATCGGGCGAGTTTCTACTTTCAGATGCAGCAGGAATTTCTCGAGTTCGTCAATCCGTTCGCGAGATATGGGAGTTTGAAGTTAAGGAATGGTTGAGAAACCATCAAAATTTTCGTAAGTCTGACGCTCGAAACCAATAACTACAATGGCCTGGGGGAAAAATACACATACCGTTGTAATCGGGAGAGTTTCTACTTTCAGATGCAACAGGAATTTGTCGAGTTCGTCAATCCGTTCGCGAGATATGGGAGTTTGAAATTAAGGAATGATGGAGAAACCATCAAAATTTTCGTAAGTCTGATACTCGAAACCAATAACTGGAATGGCCTAGCGGAAAAGTATACACACCATTGTAATCGGGCGAGTTTCTACTTTCAGATGCAACAGGAATTTTTCGAGTTCGTCAATCCGTTCGCGAGATATGGGAGTTTGAAGTTAAGGAATGGTTGAGAAACCATTAAAATTTTCGCGAGTCTGATACTCGAAACCAATAACTGGAATGGCCTAGGGGAAAAGTACACACACCATTGTAATCGGGCGACTTTCTACTTTCAGATGCAACAGGAATTTCTCGAGTTCGTCAATCCGTTCGCGAGATATGGGAGTTTGAAGTTAAGGAATGTTTGAGAAACCATCAAAATTTTCGCAAGTCAGATACTCGAAACAAATAACTGGTATGGCTTAGGGGAAAAGTACACACACCATTGTAATCGGGTGTGTATCTACTTTCAGATGCAACAGGAATTTCTCTAGCTCGTCAACCCGTTTGCGAGATATGGGAGTTTGAAGTTAAGGAATGGTTGAGAAACCATCAAAATTTTCGCAAGTCTGATACTCGAAACAAATAACTACAATGGCCTGGGGGAAAAATACACATACCGTTGTAATCGGGAGAGTTTCTACTTTCAGATGCAACTGGAATTTCTCGAGTTCGTCAATCCGTTCGCGAGATATGGGAGTTTGAAGTTAAGGAATGGTTGAGAAACCATCAAAATTTTCGCAAGTCTGATACTCGAAACCAATAACTGGAATGGCCTAGGGGAAAAGTACACACTCCATTGTAATCGGGCGAGTTTCTACTTTCAGATGCAACAGGAATTTGTCGAATTCGTCAATCCGTTCGCGAGATATGGGAGTGTGAAGTTAAGGAATGGTTGAGAAACCATCCAAATTTTCGCAAGTCTGATACTCGAAACCAATAACTGGTATGGCTTAGGGGAAAAGTACACACACCATTGTAATCGGGTGTGTTTCTACTTTCAGATGCAACAGGAATTTCTCGAGTTCGTCAATCCGTTTGCGAGATATGGGAGTTTGAAGTTAAGGAATGGTTGAGAATCCATCAAAATTTTCGCAAGTCCGATACTCGAAACCAATAACTGGAATGGCCTAGCGGAAAAGTACACACAGCATTGTAATCGGGCGAGTTTCTACTTTCAGATGCAACAGGAATTTCTCGAGTTCGTCAGTCCGTTCGCGAGATATGGGAGTTTGAAGTTAAGGAATGGTTGAGAAACCATCAAAATTTTCGCAAGTCTGATACTCGAAACAAATAACTACAATGGCCTGGGGGAAAAGTACACACTCCATTGTAATCGGGCGAGTTTCTACTTTCAGATGCAACAGGAATTTCTCGAGTCCATCTATCCGTTCGCGAGATATGGGAGTTTGAAGTTAAGGAATGGTTGAGAAACCATCAAAATTTTCGCAAGTTGGATACTCGAAACCAATAACTGGTATGGCTTAGGGGAAAGTGCACACGCCATTGTAATCGGTTGTGTTTCTACTTTCAGATGCAACAGGAATTTCTCGAGTTCGTCAATCCGTTTGCGAGATATGGGAGTTTGAAGTTAAGGAATGGTTGAGAAACCATCAAAATTTTCGCAAGTCTGATACTCGAAACCAACAACTACAATGGCCTGGGGGAAAAATACACATACCGTTGTAATCGGGAGAGTTTCTACTTTCAGATGCAACAGGAATTTGTCGAGTTCGTCAATCCGTTCGCGAGATATGGGAGTTTGAAATTAAGGAATGATGGAGAAACCATCAAAATTTTCGCAAGTCTGATTCTCGACACCAATAACTGGAATGGCCTAGCGGAAAAGTACACACACCATTGTAATCGGGCGAGTTTCTACTTTCAGATGCAACAGGAATTTTTCGAGTTCGTCAATCCGTTCGCGAGATATGGGAGTTTGAAGTTAAGGAATGGTTGAGAGACCATTAAAATTTTCGCGAGTCTGATACTCGAAACCAATAACTGGAATGGCCTAGGGGAAAAGTGCACACACCATTGTAATCGGGCGAGTTTCTACTTTCAGATGCAACAGGAATTTGTCGAGTTCGTCAATCCGTTCCCGAGATATGGGAGTTTGAAGTTAAGGAATGGTTGAGAATCCATCAAAATTTTCGCAAATCTGATACTCGAAACCAATAACTACAATGGCCTAGGGGGAAAATACATATACCGTTGTAATCGGGCGAGTTTCTACTTTAAGATGCAACACGAATTTCTAGAGTTCGTCAATCCGTTCGCGAGATATGGGAGTTTGAAGTGAAGGAATGGTTGAGAAACCATCAAAATTTTCGCATGTCTGATACTCGAAACCAATAACTACTATGCCCTAGGGCAAAAATACACATACCGTTGTAATCGGACGAGTTTCTGCTTTCAGATGCAACAGGAATTTCTCGAGTTCGTCAATCCGTTCGCGAGATATGGGAGTTTGAAGTTAAGGAATGGTTGAGAAACCATCAAAATTGTCGCAAGTCTGATACTCGAAACCAATAACTGGTATGGCCTAAGGAAAAAATACACATACCGTTGTAATCGGGCGTGTTTCTGCTTTCAGATGCAACAGGAGTTTCTCGAGTTCGTCAATCCGTTCGCGAGATATGGGAGTTTGAAGTTAAGGAATGGTTGAGGATCCGTCAAAATTTTCGCAAGTCTGATACTCGAAACCAATAACTACAATGGCCTAGGGGATAAATACACATTCCGTTGTAATCGGGCGAGTTTCTACTTTCAGGTGCAACAAGAATTTCTCGAGTTCGTCAATCCGTTCGCGAGATATGGGAGTTTGAAGTTAAGGAATGGTTGAGAAACCATCAAAATTGTCGCAAGTCTGATACTTGAAACCAATAACTGGTATGGCTTAGGGGAAAAGTACACACACCATTGTAATCGGGTGTGTTTCTACTTCCAGATGCAACAGGAATTTCTCGAGTTCGTCAATCCGTTCGCGAGATATGGGAGTTTGAAGTTAAGGAATGTTTGAGAAACCATCAAAATTTTCGCAAGTCAGATACTCGAAACCAATAACTGGAATGGCCTAGGGGAAAAGTACACACACCATTGTAATCGGGCGACTTTCTACTTTCAGATGCAACAGGAATTTCTCGAGTTCGTCAATCCGTTCGCGAGATATGGGAGTTTGAAGTTAATGAATGTTTGAGAAACCATCAAAATTTTCGCAAGTCAGATACTCGAAACAAATAACTGGTATGGCTTAGGGGAAAAGTACACACACCATTGTAATCGGGTGTGTTTCTACTTTCAGATGCAACAGGAATTTCTCGAGTTCGTCAATCCGTTCGCGAGATATGGGAGTTTGAAGTTAAGGAATGGTTGAGAAACCATCAAAATTTTCGCAAGTCTGATACTCGAAACCAATAACTGGAATGGCCTAGGGGAAAAGTACACACACCATTGTAATCGGGCGAGTTTCTACTTTCAGATGCAACAGGAATTTCTCGAGTTCATCTATCCGTTCGCGAGATATGGGAGTTTGAAGTTAAGGAATGGTTGAGAAACCATCAAAATTTTCGCAAGTCGGATACTCGAAACCAATAACTGGTATGGCTTTGGGGGAAAGTGCACACGCCATTGTAATCGGTTGTGTTTCTACTTACAGATGCAACAGGAACTTCTCGAGTTCGTCAATCCGTTTGCGAGATATGGGAGTTTGAAGTTAAGGAATGGTTGAGAAACCATCAAAATTTTCGCAAGTCTGATACTCGAAACCAATAACTACAATGGCCTGGGGGAAAAATACACATACCGTTGTAATCGGGAGAGTTTCTACTTTCAGATGCAACAGGAATTTCTCGAGTTCGTCAATGCGTTCGCGAGATATGGGAGTTTGAAATTAAGGAATGATTGAGAAACCATCAAAATTTTCGCAAGTCCGATACTCGAAACCAATAACTGGAATGGCCTAGCGGAAAAGTACACACAGCATTGTAATCGGGCGAGTTTCTACTTTCAGATGCAACAGGAATTTCTCGAGTTCGTCAATCCGTTCGCGAGATATGGGAGTTTGAAGTTAAGGAATGGTTGAGAAACCATCAAAATTTTCGCAAGTCTGATACTCGAAACAAATAACTACAATGGCCTGGGGGAAAAATACACATACCGTTGTAATCGGGAGAGTTTCTACTTTCAGATGCAACAGGAATTTCTCGAGTTCATCTATCCGTTCGCGAGATATGGGAGTTTGAGGTTAAGGAATGGTTGAGAAACCATCAAAATTTTCGCAAGTCGGATACTCGAAACCAATAACTGGTATGGCTTAGGGGAAAGTGCACACGCCATTGTAATCGGTTGTGTTTCTACTTTCAGATGCAACAGGAATTTCTCGAGTTCGTCAATCCGTTTGCGAGATATGGGAGTTTGAAGTTAAGGAATGGTTGAGAAACCATCAAAATTTTCGCAAGTCTGATACTCGAAACCAACAACTACAATGGCCTGGGGGAAAAATACACATACCGTTGTAATCGGGAGAGTTTCTACTTTCAGATGCAACAGGAATTTGTCGAGTTCGTCAATCCGTTCGCGAGATATGGGAGTTTGAAATTAAGGAATGATGGAGAAACCATCAAAATTTTCGCAAGTCTGATTCTCGAAACCAATAACTGGAATGGCCTAGCGGAAAAGTACACACACCATTGTAATCGGGCGAGTTTCTACTTTCAGATGCAACAGGAATTTTTCGAGTTCGTCAATCCGTTCGCGAGATATGGGAGTTTGAAGTTAAGGAATGGTTGAGAAACCATTAAAATTTTCGCGAGTCTGATACTCGAAACCAATAACTGGAATGGCCTAGGGGAAAAGTACACACACCATTGTAATCGGGCGAGTTTCTACTTTCAGATGCAACAGGAATTTGTCGAGTTCGTCAATCTGTTCCCGAGATATGGGAGTTTGAAGTTAAGGAATGGTTGAGAATCCATCAAAATTTTCGCAAGTCTGATACTCGAAACCAATAACTACAATGGCCTAGGGGGAAAATACATATACCGTTGTAATCGGGCGAGTTTCTACTTTAAGATGCAACACGAATTTCTAGAGTTCGTCAATCCGTTCGCGAGATATGGGATATTGAAGTGAAGGAATGGTTGAGAAACCATCAAAATGTTCGCATGTCTGATACTCGAAACCAATAACTACTATGCCCTAGGGCAAAAATACACATACCGTTGTAATCGGACGAGGTTCTGCTTTCAGATGCAACAGGAATTTCTCGAGTTCGTCAATCCGTTCGCGAGATATGGGGGTTTGAAGTTAAGGAATGGTTGAGAAACCATCAAAATTTTCGCAAGTCTGATACTCGAAACCAATAACTACATATGGCCTAAGGCAAAAATACACACACCATTGTAATCGGGCGAGTTTCTACTTTCAGATGCAACAGGAATTTTTCGAGTTCGTCAATCCGTTCGCGAGATATGGGAGTTTGAAGTTAAGGAATGGTTGAGAATCCATCAAAATTTTCGCAAGTCTGATACTCGAAACCAATAACTACAATGGCCTAGGGGGAAAATACATATACCGTTGTAATCGGGCGAGTTTCTACTTTAAGATGCAACACGAATTTCTAGAGTTCGTCAATCCGTTCGCGAGATATGGGAGTTTGAAGTTAAGGAATGGTTGAGAAACCATCAAAATTGTCGCAAGTCTGATACTCGAAACCAATAACTACAATGGCCTGGGGGAAAAGTACACATACCGTTGTAATCGGGAGAGTTTCTACTTTCAGATGCAACAGGAATTTCTCGAGTTCGTCATTCCGTTTGCGAGATATGGGAGTTTGAAGTTAAGGAATGGTTGAGAAACCATCAAAATTTTCGCAAGTCTGATACTCGATACCAATAGCTACAATGGCCTGGGGGAAAAATACACATACCGTTGTAATCGGGAGAGTTTCTACTTTCAGATGCAACAGGAATTTCTCGAGTTCATCTATCCGTTCGCGAGATATGGGAGTTTGAAGTTAAGGAATGGTTGAGAAACCATCAAAATTTTCGCAAGTCGGATACTCGAAACCAATAACTGGTATGGCTTAGGGGAAAGTGCACACACCAATGTAATCGGGCGAGTTTCTAGTTTCAGATGCAACAGGAATTTGTCGAGTTCGTCAATCCGTTCGCGAGATGTGGGTGTTTGAAATTAAGGAATGATGGAGAAACCATCAAAATTTTCGCAAATCTGATACTCGAAACCAATAACTACAATGGCCTAGGGGAAAAATACATATACCGTTGTAATCGGGCGAGTTTCTGCTTTCAGATGCAACAGGAATTTCTCGAGTTCGTCAATCCGTTCGCGAGAAGTGGGTGTTTGAAGTTAAGGAATGGTTGAGAATCCATCAAAAGATCGCAAGTCTGATACTCGAAACCAATAACAACAATGGCCTAGGGGAAAAATACATATACCGTTGAAATCGGGCGAGTTTCTACTTTCAGATGCAACAGGAATTTCTCGAGTTCGTCAATCCGTTCGCGAGATATGGGAGTTTGAGTTAAGGAATGGTTGAGAAACCATCAAAATTGTCGCATGTCTGATACTCGAAACCAATAACTACTATGGCCTAGGGGAAAAGTACACACACCAATGTAATCGGGCGAGTTTCTAGTTTCAGATGCAACAGGAATTTGTCGAGTTCGTCAATCCGTTCGCGAGATGTGGGTGTTTGAAGTTAAGGAATGGTTGAGAATCCATCAAAATTTTCGCAAGTCTGATACTCGAAACCAATAACTACAATGGCCTAGGGGAAAAATACATATACCGTTGAAATCGGGCGAGTTTCTACTTTCAGATGCAACAGGAATTTCTCGACTTCGTCAATCCGTTCGCGAGATATGGGAGTTTGAAGTTAAGGAATGGTTGAGAAACGATCAAAATTTTCGCAAGTCTGACACTCGAAACCAATAACTACTATGGCCTAAGGCAAAAATACGCATACCGTTGTGAACGGGCGAGCTTCTGCTTTCAGATGCAATAGGAGTTTCTCGAGTTCGTCAATCCGTTCGCGAGATATGGGAGTTTGAGTTAAGGAATGGTTGAGAAACCATCAAAATTGTCGCATGTCTGATACTCGAAACCAATAACTACTATGGCCCAGGGCAAAAATACACATACCGTTGTAATCGGACGAGTTTCTGCTTTCAGATGCAACAGGAATTTCTCGAGTTCGTCGATCCGTTCGCGAGATATGGGAGTTTGAAGTGAAGGAATGGTTGAGAAACCATCAAAATTTTCGCATGTCTGATACTCGAAACCAATAACTACTATGCCCTAGGGCAAAAATACACATACCGTTGTAATCGGACGAGTTTCTGCTTTCAGATGCAACAGGAATTTCTCGAGTTCGCCAATCCGTTCGCGAGATATGGGAGTTTGAAGTTAAGGAATGGTTGAGAAACCACCAAAATTTCCGCAAGTCTGATACTCGAAACCAATAACTACTATGGCCTAAGGCAAAAATACACATACCGTTGTAATCGGGCGAGTTTCTGCTTTAAGATGCAATAGGAGTTTCTCGAGTTCGTCAATCCGTTCGCGCGATATGGGAGTTTGAAATTAAGGAATGGTTGAGAAACCATCAAAATTTTCGCAAGTCTGATACTCGAAACCAATAACTGGAATGGCCTAGGGGAAAAGTACACACACCATTGTAATCGGGCGAGTTTCTACTTTCAGATGCAATAGGAGTTTGTCGAGCTCGTCTATCCGTTCGCGAGATATGGGTGTTTGAAGTTAAGGAATGGTTGAGAAACCATCAAAATTTTCGCAAGTCTGATACTCGAAACCAATAACTACAATGGCCTAGGGGAAAAATACACATACCTTTGTAATCGGGAGAGTTTCTACTTTCAGATGCAACAGGAATTTCTCGATTTCGTCAATCCGTTCGCGAGATATGGGAGTTTGAAGTTAAGGAATGGTTGAGAAACCATCAAAATTTTCGCAAGTCTGATACTCGAAACCAATAACTACAATGGCCTAGGGGAAAAATACACATACCGTTGTAATCGGGAGAGTTTCTACTTTCAGATGCAACAGGAATTTCTAGAGTTCGTCAATCCGTTCGCGAGACGTGGGAGTTTGAAATTAAGGAATGGTTGAGGATCCATCAAAATTTTCGCAAGTCTGATACTCGAAACCAATAACTACAATGGCCTAGGGGATAAATACACATACCGTTGTAATCGGGCGAGTTTCTACTTTCAGATGCAACAGGAATTTCTCGAGTTCATCAATCCGTTCGCGAGATATGGGAGTTTGATGTTAAGGAATGGTTGAGGAACCATCAAAATTTTCGCAAGTCGGATACTCGAAACCAATAACTGGTATGGCTTAGGGGAAAAGGGCACACACCATTGCAATCGGGTGTGTTTCTACTTTCAGATGCAACAGGAATTTCTCGAGTTCGTCAATCCGTTCGCGAGATATGGGCGTTTGAAGTTAAGAAATGGTTGAGAAACCATCAAAATTTTCGCAAGTCTGATACTCGAAACCAATAACTACATATGGCCTAAGGAAAAAATTCACATACCGTTTTAATCGGGCGAGTTTCTGCTTTCAGATGCAATAGGAGTTTCTCGAGTTCGTCAATCCGTTCGCGAGATATGGGAGCTTGAAGTTAAGGAGTGGTTGAGAAACCATCAAAATTTTCGCAAGTCTAATACTCGAAACCAATAACTACTATGGCCTAAGGCAAAAATACACATACCGTTGTAATCGGGCGAGTTTCTGCTTTAAGATGCAATAGGAGTTTCTCGAGTTCGTCAATCCGTTCGCGAGATATGGGAGTTTGAAGTTAAGGAATGGTTGAGAAACCATCAAAATTTTCGCAAGTCTGATACTCGAAACCAATAACTACAATGGCCTCGGGGAAAAATACACATACCGTTGTAATCGGGAGAGTTTCTACTTTCAGATGCAACAGGAATTTCTAGAGTTCGTCAATCCGTTCGCGAGACGTGGGAGTTTGAAATTAAGGAATGGTTGAGGATCCATCAAAATTTTCGCAAGTCTGATACTCGAAACCAATAACTACAATGGCCTAGGGGATAAATACACATACCGTTGTAATCGGGCGAGTTTCTACTTTCAGATGCAACAGGAATTTCTCGAGTTCATCAATCCGTTCGCGAGATATGGGAGTTTGATGTTAAGGAATGGTTGAGGAACCATCAAAATTTTCGCAAGTCTGATACTCGAAACCAATAACTGGAATGGCCTAGGGGAAAAGTACACACACCATTGTAATCGGGCGAGTTTCTGCTTTTAGATGCAACAGGAATTTCTCGATTTCGTCAATCCGTTCGCGAGATATGGGAGTTTGAAGTTAAGGAATGGTTGAGAAACCATCAAAATTTTCGCAAGTCTGATACTCGAAACCAATAACTACAATGGCCTAGGGAAAAATACACATACCGTTGTAATCGGGAGAGTTTCTACTTTCAGATGCAACAGAAATTTCTCGAGTTCGTCAATCCGTTCGCGAGATGTGGGAGTTTGAAATTAAGGAATGGTTGAGAAGCCATCAAAATTTTCGCAAGTCGGATACTCGAAACCAATAACTGGACTGGCTTAGGGGAAAAGTACACACACAATTGTAATAGGTCGAGTTTCTGCTTTCAGATGCAACAGGAGTTTGTCGAGTTCGTCAATCCGTTCACGAGATATGGGAGTTTGAAGTTGAGGAATGGTTGAGAAACCATCAAAATTTTCGCAAGTCTGATACTCGAAACCAATAACTGGAATGGCCTGGGGCAAAAATACACACACCATTGTAATCGGGCGAGTTTCTACTTTCAGATGCAAGAGGAATTTCTCGAGTTCGTCAATCCGTTTGCGAGATATGGGAGTTTGAAGTTAAGGAATGGTTGAGAAACCATCAAAATTGTCGCAAGTCTGATACTCGAAACCAATAACTACAATGGCCTGGGGGAAAAGTACACATACCGTTGTAATCGGGAGAGTTTCTACTTTCAGATGCAACAGGAATTTCTCGAGTTCGTCATTCCGTTTGCGAGATATGGGAGTTTGAAGTTAAGGAATGGTTGAGAAACCATCAAAATTTTCGCAAGTCTGATACTCGATACCAATAGCTACAATGGCCTGGGGGAAAAATACACATACCGTTGTAATCGGGAGAGTTTCTACTTTCAGATGCAACAGGAATTTCTCGAGTTCGTCAATCCGTTCGCGAGATATGGGAGTTTGAAATTAAGGAATGATTGAGAAACCATCAAAATTTTCGCAAGTCTGATACTCGAAACCAATAACTGGAATGGCCTAGCGGAAAAGTACACACACCATTGTAATCGGGCGAGTTTCTACTTTCAGGTGCAACAGGAATTTCTCGAGTTCGTCAATCCGTTCGCGAGATATGGGCGTTTGAAGTTAAGGAATGGTTGAGAAACCATCAAAATTTTCGCAAGTCTGATACTCGAAACCAATAACTGGAATGGCCTAGGGCAAAAATACACACACCGTTGTAATCGGACGAGTTTGTGCTTTCAGATGCAACAGGAATTTCTCGAGTTCGTCAATCCGTTCGCGAGATATGGGAGTTTGAATTTAAGGAATGGTTGAGGGTCCATCAAAATTTTCGCAAGTCTGATACTCGAAACCAATAACTACAATGGCCTAGGGGATAAATACACATACCGTTGTAATCGGGCGAGTTTCTACTTTCAGATGCAACAGGAATTTCTCGAGTTCGTCAATCCGTTCGCGAGATATGGGAGTTTGAAGTTAAGGAATGGTAGAGAAACCATCAAAATTCTCGCAAGTCGGATACTCGAAACCAATAACTACAATGGCCTAGGGGATAAATACACATACCGTTGTAATCGGGCGAGTTTCTACTTTCAGATGCAACAGGAATTTCTCGAGTTCGTCAATCCGTTCGCGAGATATGGGAGTTTGAAGTTAAAGAATGGTTGAGAAACCATCAAAATTGTCGCAAGTCTGATACTCGAAACCAATAACTACAATGGCCTGGGGGAAAAATACACATACAGTTGTAATCGGGAGAGTTTCTACTTTCAGATGCAACAGGAATTTTTCGAGTTCGTCAATCCGTTCGCGAGGTATGGGAGTTTGAAATTAAGGAATGATTGAGAAATCATCAAAATTTTCGCAAGTCTGATACTCGAAACCAATAACTGGAATGGCCTAGCGGAAAAGTACACACACCATTGTAATCGGGCGAGTTTCTACTTTCAGGTGCAACAGGAATTTCTCGAGTTCGTCAATCCGTTCGCGAGATATGGGCGTTTGAAGTTAAGGAATGGTTGAGGATCCATCAAAATTTTCGCAAGTCTGATACTCGAAACCAATAACTACAATGGCCTAGGGGATAAATACACATACCGTTGTAATCGGGCGAGTTTCTACTTTCAGATGCAACGGGAATTTCTCGAGTTCGTCAATCCGTTCGCGAGATATGGGAGTTTGAAGTTAAGGAATGGTTGAGAAACCATCAAAATTTTCGCAAGTCAGATACTCGAAACCAATAACTACAATGGCTTAGGGGAAAAATACATATACCGTTGTAATCGGGCGAGTTTCTACTTTCAGATGCAACGGGAATTTCTCGAGTTCGTCAATCCGTTCGCGAGATATGGGAGTTTGAAATTAAGGAATGATTGAGAAACCATCAAAATTTTCGCAAGTCTGATACTCGAAACCAATAACTGGAATGGCCTAGCGGAAAAGTACACACACCATTGTAATCGGGCGAGTTTCTACTTTCAGATGCAACAGGAATTTCTCGAGTTCGTCAATCCGTTCGCGAGATATGGGAGTTTGAAGTTAAGGAATGGTTGAGGATCCATCAAAATTTTCGCAATTCTGATACTCGAAACCAATAACTACAATGGCCTAGGGGAAAAGTACACATACCGTTGTAATCGGGAGAGTTTCTACTTTCAGATGCAAGAGGAATTTCTCGAGTTCGTCAATCCGTTTGCGAGATATGGGAGTTTGAAGTTAAGGAATGGTTGAGAAACCATCAAAATTGTCGCAAGTCTGATACTCGAAACCAATAACTACAATGGCCTGGGGGAAAAATACACATACAGTTGTAATCGGGAGAGTTTCTACTTTCAGATGCAACAGGAATTTTTCGAGTTCGTCAATCCGTTCGCGAGATATGGGAGTTTGAAATTAAGGAATGATTGAGAAATCATCAAAATTTTCGCAAGTCTGATACTCGAAACCAATAACTGGAATGGCCTAGGGCAAAAACACACACACCATTGTAATCGGGCGAGTTTCTACTTTCAGATGCAACAGGAATTTCTCGAGTTCGTCAATCCGTTCGCGAGATATGGGAGTTTGAAATTAAGGAATGATTGAGAAACCATCAAAATTTTCGCAAGTCTGATACTCGAAACCAATAACTGGAATGGCCTAGGGGAAAAGTACACACACCATTGTAATCGGGCGAGTTTCTACTTTCAGATGCAACAGGAATTTCTCGAGTTCGTCAATCCGTTTGCGAGATATGGGAGTTTGAAGTTAAGGAATGGTTGAGAAACCATCAAAATTGTCGCAAGTCTGATACTCGAAACCAATAACTACAATGGCCTGGGGGAAAAATACACATACAGTTGTAATCGGGAGAGTTTCTACTTTCAGATGCAACAGGAATTTTTCGAGTTCGTCAATCCGTTCGCGAGATATGGGAGTTTGAAATTAAGGAATGATTGAGAAATCATCAAAATTTTCGCAAGTCTGATACTCGAAACCAATAACTGGAATGGCCTAGCGGAAAAGTACACACACCATTGTAATCGGGCGAGTTTCTACTTTCAGGTGCAACAGGAATTTCTCGAGTTCGTCAATCCGTTCGCGAGATATGGGCGTTTGAAGTTAAGGAATGGTTGAGGATCCATCAAAATTTTCGCAAGTCTGATACTCGAAACCAATAACTACAATGGCCTAGGGGATAAATACACATACCGTTGTAATCGGGCGAGTTTCTACTTTCAGATGCAACGGGAATTTCTCGAGTTCGTCAATCCGTTCGCGAGATATGGGAGTTTGAAATTAAGGAATGATTGAGAAACCATCAAAATTTTCGCAAGTCTGATACTCGAAACCAATAACTGGAATGGCCTAGCGGAAAAGTACACACACCATTGTAATCGGGCGAGTTTCTACTTTCAGATGCAACAGGAATTTCTCGAGTTCGTCAATCCGTTCGCGAGATATGGGAGTTTGAAGTTAAGGAATGGTTGAGGATCCATCAAAATTTTCGCAATTCTGATACTCGAAACCAATAACTACAATGGCCTAGGGGAAAAGTACACATACCGTTGTAATCGGGAGAGTTTCTACTTTCAGATGCAACAGGAATTTCTCGAGTTCGTCATTCCGTTTGCGAGATATGGGAGTTTGAAGTTAAGGAATGGTTGAGAAACCATCAAAATTTTCGCAAGTCTGATACTCGATAGCAATAGCTACAATGGCCTGGGGGAAAAATACACATACCGTTGTAATCGGGAGAGTTTCTACTTTCAGATGCAACAGGAATTTCTCGAGTTCGTCAATCCGTTCGCGAGATATGGGAGTTTGAAGTGAAGGAATTGTTGAGAAACCATAAAAATTTTCGCAAGTCGGATACTCGAAACCAATAACTGGACTGGCTTAGGGGAAAAGTACACACACAATTGTAATAGGTCGAGTTTCTGCTTTCAGGTGCAACAGGAGTTTGTCGAGTTCGTCAATCCGTTCACGAGATATGGGAGTTTGAATTCGAGGAATGGTTGAGAAACCATCAAAATTTTCGCAAGTCTGATACTCGAAACCAATAACTGGAATGGCCTGGGGCAAAAATACACACACCATTGTAATTGGGCGAGTTTCTACTTTCAGATGCAAGAGGAATTTCTCGAGTTCGTCAATCCGTTTGCGAGATATGGGAGTTTGAAGTTAAGGAATGGTTGAGAAACCATCAAAATTGTCGCAAGTCTGATACTCGAAACCAATAACTACAATGGCCTGGGGGAAAAATACACATACAGTTGTAATCGGGAGAGTTTCTACTTTCAGATGCAACAGGAATTTTTCGAGTTCGTCAATCCGTTCGCGAGATATGGGAGTTTGAAATTAAGGAATGATTGAGAAATCATCAAAATTTTCGCAAGTCTGATACTCGAAACCAATAACTGGAATGGCCTAGCGGAAAAGTACACACACCATTGTAATCGGGCGAGTTTCTACTTTCAGGTGCAACAGGAATTTCTCGAGTTCGTCAATCCGTTCGCGAGATATGGGCGTTTGAAGTTAAGGAATGGTTGAGGATCCATCAAAATTTTCGCAAGTCTGATACTCGAAACCAATAACTACAATGGCCTAGGGGATAAATACACATACCGTTGTAATCGGGCGAGTTTCTACTTTCAGATGCAACGGGAATTTCTCGAGTTCGTCAATCCGTTCGCGAGATATGGGAGTTTGAAATTAAGGAATGATTGAGAAACCATCAAAATTTTCGCAAGTCTGATACTCGAAACCAATAACTGGAATGGCCTAGCGGAAAAGTACACACACCATTGTAATCGGGCGAGTTTCTACTTTCAGATGCAACAGGAATTTCTCGAGTTCGTCAATCCGTTCGCGAGATATGGGAGTTTGAAGTTAAGGAATGGTTGAGGATCCATCAAAATTTTCGCAATTCTGATACTCGAAACCAATAACTACAATGGCCTGGGGGAAAAGTACACATACCGTTGTAATCGGGAGAGTTTCTACTTTCAGATGCAACAGGAATTTCTCGAGTTCGTCATTCCGTTTGCGAGATATGGGAGTTTGAAGTTAAGGAATGGTTGAGAAACCATCAAAATTTTCGCAAGTCTGATACTCGATACCAATAGCTACAATGGCCTGGGGGAAAAATACACATACCGTTGTAATCGGGAGAGTTTCTACTTTCAGATGCAACAGGAATTTCTCGAGTTCGTCAATCCGTTCGCGAGATATGGGAGTTTGAAATTAAGGAATGATTGAGAAACCATCAAAATTTTCGCAAGTCTGATACTCGAAACCAATAACTGGAATGGCCTAGCGGAAAAGTACACACACCATTGTAATCGGGCGAGTTTCTACTTTCAGGTGCAACAGGAATTTCTCGAGTTCGTCAATCCGTTCGCGAGATATGGGCGTTTGAAGTTAAGGAATGGTTGAGAAACCATCAAAATTTTCGCAAGTCTGATACTCGAAACCAATAACTGGAATGGCCTAGGGCAAAAATACACACACCGTTGTAATCGGACGAGTTTGTGCTTTCAGATGCAACAGGAATTTCTCGAGTTCGTCAATCCGTTCGCGAGATATGGGAGTTTGAATTTAAGGAATGGTTGAGGGTCCATCAAAATTTTCGCAAGTCTGATACTCGAAACCAATAACTACAATGGCCTAGGGGATAAATACACATACCGTTGTAATCGGGCGAGTTTCTACTTTCAGATGCAACAGGAGTTTGTCGAGTTCGTCAATCCGTTCGCGAGATATGGGAGTTTGAAGTTAAGGAATGGTAGAGAAACCATCAAAATCCTCGCAAGTCGGATACTCGAAACCAATAACTGGTATGGCTTAGGGGGAAAGTGCACACGCCATTGTAATCGGGTGTGTTTCTACTTTCAGATGCAACAGGAATTTCTCGAGTTCGTCAATCCGTTTGCGAGATATGGGAGTTTGAAGTTAAGGAATGGTTGAGAAACCATCAAAATTTTCGCAAGTCTGATACTCGATACCAATAACTACAATGGCCTGGGGGAAAAATACACATACCGTTGTAATCGGGAGAGTTTCTACTTTCAGATGCAACGGGAATTTCTCGAGTTCGTCAATCCGTTCGCGAGATATGGGAGTTTGAAGTTAAGGAATGGTTGAGAAACCATCAAAATTTCCGCAAGTCTGATACTCGAAACCAATAACTGGAATGGCCTAGGGCAAAAATACACACACCGTTGTAATCGGACAAGTTTGTGCTTTCAGATGCAACAGGAATTTCTCGAGTTCGTCAATCCGTTCGCGAGATATGGGAGTTTGAAGTTAAGGAATGGTTGAGAAACCATCAAAATTTTCGCAAGTCAGATACTCGAAACAAATAACTGGTATGGCTTAGGGGAAAAGTACACACACCATTGTAATCGGGTGTGTTTCTACTTCCAGATGCAACAGGAATTTCTCGAGTTCGTCAATCCGTTCGCGAGATATGGGAGTTTGAAATTAAGGAATGATTGAGGAACCATCAAAATTTTCGCAAGTCTGATACTCGAAACCAATAACTGGAATGGCCCAGCGGAAAAGTACACACACCATTGTAATCGGGCGAGTTTCTGCTTTCAGATGCAACAGGAATTTCTCGAGTTCGTCAATCCGTTCGCGAGATATGGGAGTTTGAAGTTAAGGAATGGTTGAGAAACCATCAAAATTTTCGCAAGTCAGATACTCGAAACAAATAACTGGTATGGCTTAGGGGAAAAGTACACACACCATTGTAATCGGGTGTGTTTCTACTTCCAGATGCAACAGGAATTTCTCGAGTTCGTCAATCCGTTCGCGAGATATGGGAGTTTGAAATTAAGGAATGATTGAGGAACCATCAAAATTTTCGCAAGTCTGATACTCGAAACCAATAACTGGAATGGCCCAGCGGAAAAGTACACACACCATTGTAATCGGGCGAGTTTCTACTTTCAGATGCAACAGGAATTTCTCGAGTTCGTCAATCCGTTCGCGAGATATGGGAGTTTGAAGTTAAGGAATGGTTGAGGATCCATCAAAATTTTCGCAAGTCTGATACTCGAAACCAATAACTACAATGGCCTGGGGGAAAAATACACATACCGTTGTAATCGGGCGAGTTTCTGCTTTCAGATGCAACAGGAATTTCTCGAGTTCGTCAATCCGTTCGCGAGATATGGGAGTTTGAAGTTAAGGAATGGTTGAGAAACCATCAAAATTTTCGCAAGTCAGATACTCGAAACCAATAACTACAATGGCCTAGGGGAAAAATACATATACCGTTGTAATCGGGCGAGTTTCTGCTTTCAGATGCAACAGGAATTTCTCGAGTTCGTCAATCCGTTCGCGAGATATGGGAGTTTGAAGTTAAGGAATTGTTGAGAAACCATCAAAACTTTCGCAAGTCGGATACTCGAAACCAATAACTGACTGGCTTAGGGGAAAAGTACACACACAATTGTAATCGGGCGAGTTTCTGCTTTCAGATGCAACAGGAATTTCTCGAGTTCGGCAATCCGTTCGCGAGATATGGGAGTTTGAAGTTAAGGAATGGTTGAGAAACAGTCAAAATTTTCGCAAGTCTGATACTCGAAACCAATAACTGGGATGGCCCAGGGGAAAACTACACACACCATTGTAATCGGGCTAGTTTCTACTTTCAGATGCAACAGGAATTTGTCGAGTTCGTCAGTCCGTTCCCGAGATATGGGAGTTTGAAGTTAAGGAATGGTTGAGATCCATCAAAATTTTCCCAAATCTGATACTCGAAACCAATAACTACAATGGCCTAGGGGAAAAATACATATACCGTCGTAATCGGGCGAGTTTCTACTTTAAGATTCAACAAGAATTTCTAGAGTTCGTCAATCCGTTCGCGAGATATGGGAGTTTGAAGTGAAGGAATGGTTGAGAAGCCATCAAAATTTTCGCAAGTCTGATACTCGAAACCAATAACTGGAATGGCCTAGGGCAAAAATACACACACCGTTGTAATCGGACGAGTTTGTGCTTTCAGATGCAACAGGAATTTCTCGAGTTCGTCAATCCGTTTGCGAGATATGGGAGTTTGAAGTTAAGGAATGGTTGAGAAACCATCAAAATTGTCGCAAGTCTGATACTCGAAACCAATAACTACAATGGCCTGGGGGAAAAATACACATACAGTTGTAATCGGGAGAGTTTCTACTTTCAGATGCAACAGGAATTTCTCGAGTTCGTCAATCCGTTCGCGAGATATGGGAGTTTGAAATTAAGGAATGATTGAGAAACCATCAAAATTTCGCAAGTCTGATACTCGAAACCAATAACTGGAATGGCCTAGCGGAAAAGTACACACACCATTGTAATCGGGCGAGTTTCTACTTTCAGGTGCAAAAGGAATTTCTCGAGTTCGTCAATCCGATCGCGAGATATGGGAGTTTGAAGTTAAGGAATGGTTGAGAAACCATCAAAATTTTCGCAAGTCTGATACTCGAAACCAATAACTGGAATGGCCTAGGGCAAAAATACACACACCGTTGTAATCGGACGAGTTTGTGCTTTCAGATGCAACAGGAATTTGTCGAGTTCGTCAATCCGTTCGCGAGATATGGGAGTTTGAATTTAAGGAATGGTTGAGGATCCATCAAAATTTTCGCAAGTCTGATACTCGAAACCAATAACTACAATGGCCTAGGGGATAAATACACATACCGTTGTAATCGGGCGAGTTTCTACTTTCAGATGCAACAGGAATTTTTCGAGTTCGTCAATCCGTTCGCGAGATATGGGAGTTTGAAATTAAGGAATGATTGAGAAACCATCAAAATTTTCGCAAGTCTGATACTCGAAACCAATAACTGGAATGGCCTAGGGCAAAAACACACACACCGTTGTAATCGGACGAGTTTGTGCTTTCAGATGCAGCAGGAATTTCTCGAGTTCGTCAATCCGTTCCCGAGATATGGGAGTTTGAAGTTAAGGAATTGTTGAGAATCCATCAAAATTTTCCCAAATCTGATACTCGAAACCAATAACTACAATGGCCTAGGGGAAAAATACATATACCGTTGTAATCGGGCGAGTTTCTACTTTAAGATTCAACAAGAATTTCTAGAGTTCGTCAATCCGTTCGCGAGATATGGGAGTTTGAAGTGACGGAATGGTTGAGAAACCATCAAAATTTTTGCAAGTCTCATACTCGAAACCAATAACTGGAATGGCCTAGGGCAAAAATACACACACCGTTGTAATCGGACGAGTTTGTGCTTTCAGATGCAACAGGAATTTCTCGAGTTCGTCAATCCGTTTGCGAGATATGGGAGTTTGAAGTTAAGGAATGGTTGAGAAACCATCAAAATTGTCGCAAGTCTGATACTCGAAACCAATAACTACAATGGCGTGGGGGAAAAATACAAATACAGTTGTAATCGGGAGAGTTTCTACTTTCAGATGCAACAGGAATTTCTCGAGTTCGTCAATCCGTTCGCGAGATATGGGAGTTTGAAATTAAGGAATGATTGAGAAACCATCAAAATTTTCGCAAGTCTGATACTCGAAACCAATAACTGGAATGGCCTAGCGGAAAAGTACACACACCATTGTAATCGGGCGAGTTTCTACTTTCAGGTGCAACAGGAATTTCTCGAGTTAGTCAATCTGTTCGCGAGATATGGGAGTTTGAAGTTAAGGAATGGTCGAGAAACCATCAAAATTGTCGCAAGTCTGAATCTCGAAACCAATAACTACAATGGCCTGGGGGAAAAATACACACACAGTTGTAATCGGGAGAGTTTCTACTTTCAGATGCAACAGGAATTTCTCGAGTTCGTCAATCTGTTCGCGAGATATGGGAGTTTGAAGTGAAGGAATTGTTGAGAAACCATCAAAATTTTCGCAAGTCGGATACTCGAAACCAATAACTGGACTGGCTTAGGGGAAAAGTACACACACAATTGTAATAGGTCGAGTTTCTGCTTTCAGATGCAACAGGAGTTTGTCGAGTTCGTCAATCCGTTCACGAGATATGGGAGTTTGAAGTTGAGGAATGGTTGAGAAACCATCAAAATTTTCGCAAGTCTGATACTCGAAACCAATAACTGGAATGGCCTAGGGCAAAAACACACACACCATTGTAATCGGGCGAGTTTCTACTTTCAGATGCAACAGGAATTTCTCGAGTTCGTCAATCCGTTCGCGAGATATGGGAGTTTGAAATTAAGGAATGATTGAGAAACCATCAAAATTTTCGCAAGTCTGATACTCGAAACCAATAACTGGAATGGCCTAGGGGAAAAGTACACACACCATTGTAATCGGGCGAGTTTCTACTTTCAGATGCAACAGGAATTTCTCGAGTTCGTCAATCCGTTTGCGAGATATGGGAGTTTGAAGTTAAGGAATGGTTGAGAAACCATCAAAATTGTCGCAAGTCTGATACTCGAAACCAATAACTACAATGGCCTGGGGGAAAAATACACATACAGTTGTAATCGGGAGAGTTTCTACTTTCAGATGCAACAGGAATTTCTCGAGTTCGTCAATCCGTTCGCGAGATATGGGAGTTTGAAATTAAGGAATGATTGAGAAACCATCAAAATTTTCGCAAGTCTGATACTCGAAACCAATAACTGGAATGGCCTAGCGGAAAAGTACACACACCATTGTAATCGGGCTAGTTTCTACTTTCAGGTGCAACAGGAATTTCTCGAGTTCGTCAATCCGTTCGCGAGATATGGGAGTTTGAAGTTAAGGAATGGTTGAGAAACCATCAAAATTTTCGCAAGTCTGATACTCGAAACCAATAACTGGAATGGCCTAGGGCAAAAATACACACACCGTTGTAATCGGGCGAGTTTCTACTTTCAGATGCAAGAGGAATTTCTCGAGTTCGTCAATCCGTTTGCGAGATATGGGAGTTTGAAGTTAAGGAATGGTTGAGAAACCATCAAAATTGTCGCAAGTCTGATACTCGAAACCAATAACTACAATGGCTTAGGGGAAAAATACATATACCGTTGTAATCGGGCGAGTTTCTGCTTTCAGATGCAACAGGAATTTCTCGAGTTCGTCAATCTGTTCGCGAGATATGGGAGTTTGAAGTGAAGGAATTGTTGAGAAACCATCAAAATTTTCGCAAGTCGGATACTCGAAACCAATAACTGGACTGGCTTTGGGGAAAAGTACACACACAATTGTAATAGGTCGAGTTTCTGCTTTCAGATGCAACAGGAGTTTGTCGAGTTCGTCAATCCGTTCACGAGATATGGGAGTTTGAAGTTGAGGAATGGTTGAGAAACCATCAAAATTATCGCAAGTCTGATACTCGAAACCAATAACTGGAATGGCCTGGGGCTAAAATACACACACCATTGTAATCGGGCGAGTTTCTACTTTCAGATGCAAGAGGAATTTCTCGAGTTCGTCAATCCGTTTGCGAGATATGGGAGTTTGAAGTTAAGGAATGGTTGAGAAACCATCAAAATTGTCGCAAGTCTGATACTCGAAACCAATAACTACAATGGCCTGGGGGAAAAATACACATACAGTTGTAATCGGGAGAGTTTCTACTTTCAGATGCAACAGGAATTTTTCGAGTTCGTCAATCCGTTCGCGAGATATGGGAGTTTGAAATTAAGGAATGATTGAGAAATCATCAAAATTTTCGCAAGTCTGATACTCGAAACCAATAACTGGAATGGCCTAGCGGAAAAGTACACACACCATTGTAATCGGGCGAGTTTCTACTTTCAGGTGCAACAGGAATTTCTCGAGTTCGTCAATCCGTTCGCGAGATATGGGCGTTTGAAGTTAAGGAATGGTTGAGGATCCATCAAAATTTTCGCAAGTCTGATACTCGAAACCAATAACTACAATGGCCTAGGGGATAAATACACATACCGTTGTAATCGGGCGAGTTTCTACTTTCAGATGCAACGGCAATTTCTCGAGTTCGTCAATCCGTTCGCGAGATATGGGAGTTTGAAATTAAGGAATGATTGAGAAACCATCAAAATTTTCGCAAGTCTGATACTCGAAACCAATAACTGGAATGGCCTAGCGGAAAAGTACACACACCATTGTAATCGGGCGAGTTTCTACTTTCAGATGCAACAGGAATTTCTCGAGTTCGTCAATCCGTTCGCGAGATATGGGAGTTTGAAGTTAAGGAATGGTTGAGGATCCATCAAAATTTTCGCAATTCTGATACTCGAAACCAATAACTACAATGGCCTGGGGGAAAAGTACACATACCGTTGTAATCGGGCGAGTTTCTACTTTAAGATGCAACAGGAATTTCTCGAGTTCGTCATTCCGTTTGCGAGATATGGGAGTTTGAAGTTAAGGAATGGTTGAGAATCCATCAAAATTTTCGCAAGTCTGATACTCGATACCAATAGCTACAATGGCCTGGGGGAAAAATACACATACCGTTGTAATCGGGAGAGTTTCTACTTTCAGATGCAACAGGAATTTCTCGAGTTCGTCAATCCGTTCGCGAGATATGGGAGTTTGAAATTAAGGAATGATTGAGAAACCATCAAAATTTTCGCAAGTCTGATACTCGAAACCAATAACTGGAATGGCCTAGCGGAAAAGTACACACACCATTGTAATCGGGCGAGTTTCTACTTTCAGGTGCAACAGGAATTTCTCGAGTTCGTCAATCCGTTCGCGAGATATGGGCGTTTGAAGTTAAGGAATGGTTGAGAAACCATCAAAATTTTCGCAAGTCTGATACTCGAAACCAATAACTGGAATGGCCTAGGGCAAAAATACACACACCGTTGTAATCGGACGTGTTTGTGCTTTCAGATGCAACAGGAATTTCTCGAGTTCGTCAATCCGTTCGCGAGATATGGGAGTTTGAATTTAAGGAATGGTTGAGGGTCCATCAAAATTTTCGCAAGTCTGATACTCGAAACCAATAACTACAATGGCCTAGGGGATAAATACACATACCGTTGTAATCGGGCGAGTTTCTACTTTCAGATGCAACAGGAATTTCTCGAGTTCGTCAATCCGTTCGCGAGATATGGGAGTTTGAAGTTAAGGAATGGTAGAGAAACCATCAAAATTCTCGCAAGTCGGATACTCGAAACCAATAACTGGTATGGCTTAGGGGGAAAGTGCACACGCCATTGTAATCGGGTGTGTTTCTACTTTCAGATGCAACAGGAATTTCTCGAGTTCGTCAATCCGTTTGCGAGATATGGGAGTTTGAAGTTAAGGAATGGTTGAGAAACCATCAAAATTTTCGCAAGTCTGATACTCGATACCAATAACTACAATGGCCTGGGGGAAAAATACACATACCGTTGTAATCGGGAGAGTTTCTACTTTCAGATGCAACGGGAATTTCTCGAGTTCGTCAATCCGTTCGCGAGATATGGGAGTTTGAAGTTAAGGAATGGTTGAGAAACCATCAAAATTTCCGCAAGTCTGATACTCGAAACCAATAACTGGAATGGCCTAGGGCAAAAATACACACACCGTTGTAATCGGACAAGTTTGTGCTTTCAGATGCAACAGGAATTTCTCGAGTTCGTCAATCCGTTCGCGAGATATGGGAGTTTGAATTTAAGGAATGGTTGAGGATCCATCAAAATTTTCGCAAGTCTGATACTCGAAACCAATAACTACAATGGCCTAGGGGATAAATACACATACCGTTGTAATCGGGCGAGTTTCTACTTTCAGATGCAACAGGAATTTCTCGAGTTCGTCAATCCGTTCGCGAGATATGGGAGTTTGAAGTTAAAGAATGGTTGAGAAACCATCAAAATTTCCGCAAGTCTGATACTCGAAACCAATAACTGGTATGGCCCAGGGGAAAAGTACACACACCATTGTAATCGGGCGAGTTTCTGCTTTCAGATGCAACAGGAATTTCTCGAGTTCGTCAATCCGTTCGCGAGATATGGGAGTTTGAAGTTAAGGAATTCAAAATTTTCGCAAGTCAGATACTCGAAACAAATAACTGGTATGGCTTAGGGGAAAAGTACACACACCATTGTAATCGGGTGTGTTTCTACTTCCAGATGCAACAGGAATTTCTGGAGTTCGTCAATCCGTTCGCGAGATATGGGAGTTTGAAATTATGGAATGATTGAGGAACCATCAAAATTTTCGCAAGTCTGATACTCGAAACCAATAACTGGAATGGCCTAGCGGAAAAGTACACACACCATTGTAATCGGGCGAGTTTCTACTTTCAGATGCAACAGGAATTTCTCGAGTTCGTCAATCCGTTCGCGAGATATGGGAGTTTGAAGTTAAGGAATGGTTGAGGATCCATCAAAATTTTCGCAAGTCTGATACTCGAAACCAATAACTACAATGGCCTGGGGGAAAAATACACATACCGTTGTAATCGGGAGAGTTTCTACTTTCAGATGCAACAGGAATTTCTCGAGTTCGTCAATCCGTTCGCGAGATATGGGAGTTTGAAGTTAAGGAATGGTAGAGAAACCATCAAAATTCTCGCAAGTCGGATACTCGAAACCAATAACTGGTATGGCTTAGGGGGAAAGTGCACACGCCATTGTAATCGGGTGTGTTTCTACTTTCAGATGCAACAGGAATTTCTCGAGTTCGTCAATCCGTTTGCGAGATATGGGAGTTTGAAGTTAAGGAATGGTTGAGAAACCATCAAAATTTTCGCAAGTCTGATACTCGATACCAATAACTACAATGGCCTGGGGGAAAAATACACATACCGTTGTAATCGGGAGAGTTTCCACTTTCAGATGCAACGGGAATTTCTCGAGTTCGTCAATCCGTTCGCGAGATATGGGAGTTTGAAGTTAAGGAATGGTTGAGAAACCATCAAAATTTCCGCAAGTCTGATACTCGAAACCAATAACTGGAATGGCCTAGGGCAAAAATACACACACCGTTGTAATCGGACGAGTTTGTGCTTTCAGATGCAACAGGAATTTCTCGAGTTCGTCAATCCGTTCGCGAGATATGGGAGTTTGAATTTAAGGAATGGTTGAGGATCCATCAAAATTTTCGCAAGTCTGATACTCGAAACCAATAACTACAATGGCCTAGGGGATAAATACACATACCGTTGTAATCGGGCGAGTTTCTACTTTCAGATGCAACAGGAATTTCTCGAGTTCGTCAATCCGTTCGCGAGATATGGGAGTTTGAAGTTAAAGAATGGTTGAGAAACCATCAAAATTTTCGCAAGTCAGATACTCGAAACAAATAACTGGTATGGCTTAGGGGAAACGTACACACACCATTGTAATCGGGTGTGTTTCTACTTCCAGATGCAACAGGAATTTCTCGAGTTCGTCAATCCGTTCGCGAGATATGGGAGTTTGAAATTAAGGAATGATTGAGGAACCATCAAAATTTTCGCAAGTCTGATACTCGAAACCAATAACTGGAATGGCCTAGCGGAAAAGTACACACACCATTGTAATCGGGCGAGTTTCTACTTTCAGATGCAACAGGAATTTCTCGAGTTCGTCAATCCGTTCGCGAGATATGGGAGCTTGAAGTTAAGGAATGGTTGAGGATCCATCAAAATTTTCGCAAGTCTGATACTCGAAACCAATAACTACAATGGCCTGGGGGAAAAATACACATACCGTTGTAATCGGGAGAGTTTCTACTTTCAGATGCAACAGGAATTTCTCGAGTTCGTCATTCCGTTTGCGAGATATGGGAGTTTGAAGTTAAGGAATGGTTGAGAAACCATCAAAATTTTCGCAAGTCTGAAACTCGAAACCAATAGCTGGGATGGCTTAGGGGAAAAGTACACACACAATTGTAATCGGGCGAGTTTCTGCTTTCAGATGCAACAGGAATTTCTCGAGTTCGTCAATCCGTTCGCGAGATATGGGAGTTTGAAGTTAAGGAATGTTTGAGAAACCATCAAAATTTTCGCAAGTCAGATACTCGAAACAAATAACTGGTATGGCTTAGGGGAAAAGTACACACACCATTGTAATCGGGTGTGTTTCTACTTTCAGATGCAACAGGAATTTCTCGAGTTCGTCAATCCGTTCGCGAGATATGGGAGTTTGAAATTAAGGAATGATTGAGAAACCATCAAAATTTCCGCAAGTCTGATACTCGAAGCCAATAACTGGAATGGCCTAGGGGAAAAGTACACACACCATTGTAATCGGGCGAGTTTCTACTTTCAGATGCAACTGGAATTTCTCAAGTTCATCTATCCGTTCGCGAGATATGGGAGTTTGAAGTTAAGGAATGGTTGAGAAACCATCAAAATTTTCGCAAGTCTGATACTCGAAACCAATAACTGGAATGGCCTAGGGCAAAAATACACATACCGTTGTAATCGGGAGAGTTTCTACTTTCAGATGCAACTGGAATTTCTCGAGTTCGTCAATCCGTTCGCGAGATATGGGAGTTTGAAATTAAGGAATGATGGAGAAACCATCAAAATTTTCGCAAGTCTGATACTCGAAACCAATAACTGGAATGGCCTAGCGGAAAAGTACACACACCATTGTAATCGGCGAGTTTCTACTTTCAGATGCAACAGCAATTTTTCGAGTTCGTCAATCCGTTCGCGAGATATGGGAGTTTGAAATTAAGGAATGGTTGAGAAACCATTAAAATTTTCGCGAGTCTGATACTCGAAACCAATAACTGGAATGGCCTAGGGGAAAAGTACACACACCATTGTAATCGGGCGACTTTCTACTTTCAGATGCCACAGGAATTTCTCGAGTTCGACAATCCGTTCGCGAGATATGGGAGTTTGAAGTTAAGGAATGTTTGAGAAACCATCAAAATTTTCGCAAGTCAGATACTCGAAACAAATAACTGGTATGGCTTAGGGGAAAAGTACACACACCATTGTAATCGGGTGTGTATCTACTTTCAGATGCAACAGGAATTTCTCTAGTTCGTCAATCCGTTTGCGAGATATGGGAGTTTGAAGTTAAGGAATGGTTGAGAAACCATCAAAATTTTCGCAAGTCTGATACTCGAAACAAATAACTACAATGGCCTGGGGGAAAAATACACATACCGTTGTAATCGGGAGAGTTTCTACTTTCAGATGCAACTGGAATTTCTCGAGTTCGTCAATCCGTTCGCGAGATATGGGAGTTTGAAGTTAAGGAATGGTTGAGAAACCATCAAAATGTTCGCAAGTCTGATACTCGAAACCAATAACTGGAATGGCCTAGGGGAAAAGTACACACTCCATTGTAATCGGGCGAGTTTCTACTTTCAGATGCAACAGGAATTTGTCGAATTCGTCAATCCGTTCGCGAGATATGGGAGTGTGAAGTTAAGGAATGGTTCAGAATCCATCAAAATTTTCGCAAGTCTGATACTCGAAACCAATAACTGCAATGGCCTAGGGGAAAAATACATATACCGTTGTAATCGGGCGAATTTCCACTTTAAGATGCAACACGAATTTCTAGAGTTCGTCAATCAGTTCGCGAGATATGGGAGTTTGAAGTTAAGGAATGGTTGAGAAACCATCAAAATTGTCGCAAGTCTGACACTCGAAACCAACAACTACTATGGCCTAGGGCAAAAATACACATACCGTTGTAATCGGACGAGTTTCTGCTTTCAGATGCAACAGGAATTTCTCGAGTTCGTCAATCCGTTCGCGAGATATGGGAGTTTGAAGTTAAGGAATGGTTGAGGATCCATCAAAATTTTCGCAAGTCTGATACTCGAAACCAATAACTACAATGGCCTGGGGGAAAAATACACATACCGTTGTAATCGGGAGAGTTTCTACTTTCAGATGCAACAGGAATTTCTCGAGTTCGTCAATCCGTTCGCGAGATATGGGAGTTTGAAATTAAGGAATGATTGAGAAACCATCAAAATTTTCGCAAGTCTGATACTCGAAACCAATATCTGGAATGGCCTAGGGGAAAAGTACACACACCGTTGTAATCGGGCGACTTTCTACTTTCAGATGCAACAGGAATTTCTCGAGTTCGTCAATCCGTTCGCGAGATATGGGAGTTTGAAGTTAAGGAATGTTTGAGAAACCATCAAAATTTTCGCAAGTCAGATACTCGAAACAAATAGCTGGTATGGCTTAGGGGAAAAGTACACATACCGTTGTAATCGGGAGAGTTTCTACTTTCAGATGCAACTGGAATTTCTCGAGTTCGTCAATCCGTTCGCGAGATATGGGAGTTTGAAGTTAAGGAATGGTTGAGAAACCATCAAAATTTTCGCAAGTCTGATACTCGAAACCAATATCTGGAATGGCCTAGGGGAAAAGTACACACACCATTGTAATCGGGCGACTTTCTACTTTCAGATGCAACACGAATTTCTAGAGTTCGTCAATCCGTTCGCGAGATATGGGAGTTTGAAGTTAAGGAATGGTTGAGAAACCATCAAAATTGTCGCATGTCTGACACTCGAAACCAACAACTACTATGGCCTAGGGCAAAAATACACATACCGTTGTAATCGGACGAGTTTCTGCTTTCAGATGCAATAGGAATTTCTCGAGTTCGTCAATCCGTTCGCGAGATGTGGGAGTTTGAAGTTAACGAATGGTTGAGAAACCATCAAAATTTTCGCAAGTCTGATACTCGAAACCAATAACTGCAATGGCCTAGGGGAAAAATACATATACCGTTGTAATCGGTCGAGTTTCTACTTTAAGATGCAACACGAATTTCTAGAGTTCGTCAATCCGTTCGCGAGATATGGGAGTTTGAAGTTAAGGAATGGTTGAGAAACCATCAAAATTGTCGCATGTCTGACACTCGAAACCAACAACTACTATGGCCTAGGGCAAAAATACACATACCGTTGTAATCGGACGAGTTTCTGCTTTCAGATGCAACAGGAATTTCTCGAGTTCGTCAATCCGTTCGCGAGATATGGGAGTTTGAAGTTAAGGAATGGTTGAGGATCCATCAAAATTTTCGCAAGTCTGATACTCGAAACCAATAACTACAATGGCCTGGGGGAAAAATACACATACCGTTGTAATCGGGAGAGTTTCTACTTTCAGATGCAACAGGAATTTCTCGAGTTCGTCAATCCGTTCGCGAGATATGGGAGTTTGAAATTAAGGAATGATTGAGAAACCATCAAAATTTTCGCAAGTCTGATACTCGAAACCAATATCTGGAATGGCCTAGGGGAAAAGTACACACACCATTGTAATCGGGCGACTTTCTACTTTCAGATGCAACAGGAATTTCTCGAGTTCGTCAATCCGTTCGCGAGATATGGGAGTTTGAAGTTAAGGAATGGTTGAGGATCCATCAAAATTTTCGCAAGTCTGATACTCGAAACCAATAACTACAATGGCCTGGGGGAAAAATACACATACCGTTGTAATCGGGAGAGTTTCTACTTTCAGATGCAACAGGAATTTCTCGAGTTCGTCAATCCGTTCGCGAGATATGGGAGTTTGAAATTAAGGAATGATTGAGAAACCATCAAAATTTTCGCAAGTCTGATACTCGAAACCAATATCTGGAATGGCCTAGGGGAAAAGTACACACACCATTGTAATCGGGCGACTTTCTACTTTCAGATGCAACAGGAATTTCTCGAGTTCGTCAATCCGTTCGCGAGATATGGGAGTTTGAAGTTAAGGAATGTTTGAGAAACCATCAAAATTTTCGCAAGTCAGATACTCGAAACAAATAGCTGGTATGGCTTAGGGGAAAAGTACACACACCATTGTAATCGGGTGTGTTTCTACTTTCAGATGCAACAGTAATTTCTCGAGTTCGTCAATCCGTTTGCGAGATATGGGAGTTTGAAGTTAAGGAATGGTTGAGAAACCATCAAAATTTTCGCAAGTCTGATACTCGAAACAAATAACTACAATGGCCTGGGGGAAAAATACACATACCGTTGTAATCGGGAGAGTTTCTACTTTCAGATGCAATAGGAATTTCTCGAGTTCATCTATCCGTTCGCGAGATATGGGAGTTTGAAGTTAAGGAATGGTTGAGAAACCATCAAAATTTTCGCAAGTCGGATACTCGAAACCAATAACTGGTATGGCTTAGGGGGAAAGTGCACACGCCATTGTAATCGGTTGTGTTTCTACTTTCAGATGCAACAGGAATTTCTCGAGTTCGTCAATCCGTTTGCGAGATATGGGAGTTTGAAGTTAAGGAATGGTTGAGAAACCATCAAAATTTTCGCAAGTCTGATACTCGAAACCAATAACTGGAATGGCCTAGCGGAAAAGTACACACACCATTGTAATCGGGCGAGTTTCTACTTTCAGATGCAACAGGAATTTTTCGGGTTCGTCAATCCGTTCGCGAGATATGGGAGTTTGAAGTTAAGGAATGGTTGAGAAACCATTAAAATTTTCGCGAGTCTGATACTCGAAACCAATAACTGGAATGGCCTAGGGGAAAAGTACACACACCATTGTAATCGGGCGACTTTCTACTTTCAGATGCAACAGGAATTTCTCGAGTTCGTCAATCCGTTCGCGAGATATGGGAGTTTGAAGTTAAGGAATGTTTGAGAAACCATCAAAATTTTCGCAAGTCAGATACCCGAAACAAATAACTGGTATGGCTTAGGGGAAAAGTACACACACCATTGTTATCGGGTGTGTATCTACTTTCAGATGCAACAGGAATTTCTCTAGTTCGTCAATCCGTTTGCGAGATATGGGAGTTTGAAGTTAAGGAATGGTTGAGAAACCATCAAAATTTTCGCAAGTCTGATACTCGAAACAAATAACTACAATGGCCTGGGGGAAAAATACACATACCGTTGTAATCGGGAGAGTTTCTACTTTCAGATGCAACTGGAATTTCTCGAGTTCGTCAATCCGTTCACGAGATATGGGAGTTTGAAGTTAAGGAATGGTTGAGAAACCATCAAAATTTTCGCAAGTCTGATACTCGAAACCAATAACTGGAATGGCCTAGGGGAAAAGTACACACTCCATTGTAATCGGGCGAGTTTCTACTTTCAGATGGAACAGGAATTTGTCGAATTCGTCAATCCGTTCGCGAGATATGGGAGTGTGAAGTTAAGGAATGGTTCAGAATCCATCAAAATTTTCCCAAGTCTGATACTCGAAACCAATAACTGCAATGGCCTAGGGGAAAAATACATATACCGTTGTAATCGGGCGAGTTTCTACTTTAAGATGCAACACGAATTTCTAGAGTTCGTCAATCCGTTCGCGAGATATGGGAGTTTGAAGTTAAGGAATGGTTGAGAAACCATCAAAATTGTCGCATGTCTGACACTCGAAACCAACAACTACTATGGCCTAGGGCAAAAATACACATACCGTTGTAATCGGACGAGTTTCTGCTTTCAGATGCAGCAGGAATTCCTCGAGTTCGTCAATCCGTTCGCGAGATATGGGAGTTTGAAGTTAACGAATGGTTGAGAAACCATCAAAATTTTCGCAAGTCTGATACTCGAAACCAATAACTGCAATGGCCTAGGGGAAAAATACATATACCGTTGTAATCGGTCGAGTTTCTACTTTAAGATGCAACACGAATTTCTAGAGTTCGTCAATCCGTTCGCGAGATATGGGAGTTTGAAGTTAAGGAATGGTTGAGAAACCATCAAAATTGTCGCATGTCTGACACTCGAAACCAACAACTACTATGGCCTAGGGCAAAAATACACATACCGTTGTAATCGGACGAGTTTCTGCTTTCAGATGCAACAGGAATTTCTCGAGTTCGTCAATCCGTTCGCGAGATATGGGAGTTTGAAGTTAAGGAATGGTTGGGGATCCATCAAAATTTTCGCAAGTCTGATACTCGAAACCAATAACTACAATGGCCTGGGGGAAAAATACACATACCGTTGTAATCGGGAGAGTTTCTACCTTCAGATGCAACAGGAATTTCTCGAGTTCGTCAATCCGTTCGCGAGATATGGGAGTTTGAAATTAAGGAATGATTGAGAAACCTTAAAAATTTTCGCAAGTCTGATACTCGAAACAAATAGCTGGTATGGCTTAGGGGAAAAGTACACACACCATTGTAATCGGGTGTGTTTCTACTTTCAGATGCAACAGTAATTTCTCGAGTTCGTCAATCCGTTTGCGAGATATGGGAGTTTGAAGTTAAGGAATGGTTGAGAAACCATCAAAATTTTCGCAAGTCTGATACTCGAAACAAATAACTACAATGGCCTGGGGGAAAAATACACATACCGTTGTAATCGGGAGAGTTTCTACTTTCAGATGCAATAGGAATTTCTCGAGTTCATCTATCCGTTCGCGAGATATGGGAGTTTGAAGTTAAGGAATGGTTGAGAAACCATCAAAATTTTCGCAAGTCGGATGCTCGAAACCAATAACTGCAATGGCCTAGGGGAAAAATACATATACCGTTGT
Organism: Ptiloglossa arizonensis; assembly: GCF_051014685.1. Taxonomy (NCBI): domain Eukaryota; kingdom Metazoa; phylum Arthropoda; class Insecta; order Hymenoptera; family Colletidae; genus Ptiloglossa; species Ptiloglossa arizonensis. Next base: position 102,629 of record NW_027479346.1, read on the forward strand.
AATCGGTCGAGTTTCTACTTTAAGATGCAACACGAATTTCTAGAGTTCGTCAATCCGTTCGCGAGATATGGGAGTTTGAAGTTAAGGAATGTTTGAGAAACCATCAAAATTTTCGCAAGTCAGATACTCGAAACAAATAACTGGTATGGCTTAGGGGAAAAGTACACACACCATTGTTATCGGGTGTGTATCTACTTTCAGATGCAACAGGAATTTCTCTAGTTCGTCAATCCGTTTGCGAGATATGGGAGTTTGAAGTTAAGGAATGGTTGAGAAACCATCAAAATTTTCGCAAGTCTGATACTCGAAACAAATAACTACAATGGCCTGGGGGAAAAATACACATACCGTTGTAATCGGGAGAGTTTCTACTTTCAGATGCAACTGGAATTTCTCGAGTTCGTCAATCCGTTCGCGAGATATGGGAGTTTGAAGTTAAGGAATGGTTGAGAAACCATCAAAATTTTCGCAAGTCTGATACTCGAAACCAATAACTGGAATGGCCTAGGGGAAAAGTACACACTCCATTGTAATCGGGCGAGTTTCTACTTTCAGATGCAACAGGAATTTGTCGAATTCGTCAATCCGTTCGCGAGATATGGGAGTGTGAAGTTAAGGAATGGTTCAGAATCCATCAAAATTTTCGCAAGTCTGATACTCGAAACCAATAACTGCAATGGCCTAGGGGAAAAATACAATTACCGTTGTAATCGGGCGAGTTTCTACTTTAAGATGCAACACGAATTTCTAGAGTTCGTCAATCCGTTCGCGAGATATGGGAGTTTGAAGTTAAGGAATGGTTGAGAAACCATCAAAATTGTCGCATGTCTGACACTCGAAACCAACAACTACTATGGCCTAGGGCAAAAATACAGATACCGTTGTAATCGGACGAGTTTCTGCTTTCAGATGCAGCAGGAATTCCTCGAGTTCGTCAATCCGTTCGCGAGATATGGGAGTTTGAAGTTAACGAATGGTTGAGAAACCATCAAAATTTTCGCAAGTCTGATACTCGAAACCAATAACTGCAATGGCCTAGGGGAAAAATACATATACCGTTGTAATCGGTCGAGTTTCTACTTTAAGATGCAACACGAATTTCTAGAGTTCGTCAATCCGTTCGCGAGATATGGGAGTTTGAAGTTAAGGAATGGTTGAGAAACCATCAAAATTGTCGCATGTCTGACACTCGAAACCAACAACTACTATGGCCTAGGGCAAAAATACACATACCGTTGTAATCGGGAGAGTTTCTACTTTCAGATGCAACAGGAATTTCTCGAGTTCGTCAATCCGTTCGCGAGATATGGGAGTTTGAAATTAAGGAATGATTGAGAAACCTTAAAAATTTTCGCAAGTCTGATACTCGAAACAAATAGCTGGTATGGCTTAGGGGAAAAGTACACACACCATTGTAATCGGGTGTGTTTCTACTTTCAGATGCAACAGTAATTTCTCGAGTTCGTCAATCCGTTTGCGAGATATGGGAGTTTGAAGTTAAGGAATGGTTGAGAAACCATCAAAATTTTCGCAAGTCTGATACTCGAAACAAATAACTACAATGGCCTGGGGGAAAAATACACATACCGTTGTAATCGGGAGAGTTTCTACTTTCAGATGCAATAGGAATTTCTCGAGTTCATCTATCCGTTCGCGAGATATGGGAGTTTGAAGTTAAGGAATGGTTGAGAAACCATCAAAATTTTCGCAAGTCGGATGCTCGAAACCAATAACTGCAATGGCCTAGGGGAAAAATACATATACCGTTGTAATCGGTCGAGTTTCTACTTTAAGATGCAACACGAATTTCTAGAGTTCGTCAATCCGTTCGCGAGATATGGGAGTTTGAAGTTAAGGAATGTTTGAGAAACCATCAAAATTTTCGCAAGTCAGATACTCGAAACAAATAACTGGTATGGCTTAGGGGAAAAGTACACACACCATTGTTATCGGGTGTGTATCTACTTTCAGATGCAACAGGAATTTCTCTAGTTCGTCAATCCGTTTGCGAGATATGGGAGTTTGAAGTTAAGGAATGGTTGAGAAACCATCAAAATTTTCGCAAGTCTGATACTCGAAACAAATAACTACAATGGCCTGGGGGAAAAATACACATACCGTTGTAATCGGGAGAGTTTCTACTTTCAGATGCAACTGGAATTTCTCGAGTTCGTCAATCCGTTCGCGAGATATGGGAGTTTGAAGTTAAGGAATGGTTGAGAAACCATCAAAATTTTCGCAAGTCTGATACTCGAAACCAATAACTGGAATGGCCTAGGGGAAAAGTACACACTCCATTGTAATCGGGCGAGTTTCTACTTTCAGATGCAACAGGAATTTGTCGAATTCGTCAATCCGTTCGCGAGATATGGGAGTGTGAAGTTAAGGAATGGTTCAGAATCCATCAAAATTTTCGCAAGTCTGATACTCGAAACCAATAACTGCAATGGCCTAGGGGAAAAATACAATTACCGTTGTAATCGGGCGAGTTTCTACTTTAAGATGCAACACGAATTTCTAGAGTTCGTCAATCCGTTCGCGAGATATGGGAGTTTGAAGTTAAGGAATGGTTGAGAAACCATCAAAATTGTCGCATGTCTGACACTCGAAACCAACAACTACTATGGCCTAGGGCAAAAATACACATACCGTTGTAATCGGACGAGTTTCTGCTTTCAGATGCAGCAGGAATTCCTCGAGTTCGTCAATCCGTTCGCGAGATATGGGAGTTTGAAGTTAACGAATGGTTGAGAAACCATCAAAATTTTCGCAAGTCTGATACTCGAAACCAATAACTGCAATGGCCTAGGGGAAAAATACATATACCGTTGTAATCGGTCGAGTTCCTACTTTAAGATGCAACACGAATTTCTAGAGTTCGTCAATCCGTTCGCGAGATATGGGAGTTTGAAGTTAAGGAATGGTTGAGAAACCATCAAAATTGTCGCATGTCTGACACTCGAAACCAACAACTACTATGGCCTAGGGCAAAAATACACATACCGTTGTAATCGGACGAGTTTCTGCTTTCAGATGCAACAGGAATTTCTCGAGTTCGTCAATCCGTTCGCGAGATATGGGAGTTTGAAGTTAAGGAATGGTTGAGGATCCATCAAAATTTTCGCAAGTCTGATACTCGAAACCAATAACTACAATGGCCTGGGGGAAAAATACACATACCGTTGTAATCGGGAGAGTTTCTACTTTCAGATGCAACAGGAATTTCTCGAGCTCGTCAATCCGTTCGCGAGATATGGGAGTTTGAAATTAAGGAATGATTGAGAAACCTTAAAAATTTTCGCAAGTCTGATACTCGAAACCAATATCTGGAATGGCCTAGGGGAAAAGTACACACACCATTGTAATCGGGCGACTTTCTACTTTCAGATGCAACAGGAATTTCTCGAGTTCGTCAATCCGTTCGCGAGATATGGGAGTTTGAAGTTAAGGAATGGTTGAGGATCCATCAAAATTTTCGCAAGTCTGATACTCGAAACCAATAACTACAATGGCCTGGGGGAAAAATACACATACCGTTGTAATCGGGAGAGTCTCTACTTTCAGATGCAACAGGAATTTCTCGAGTTCGTCAATCCGTTCGCGAGATATGGGAGTTTGAAATTAAGGAATGATTGAGAAACCTTAAAAATTTTCGCAAGTCTGATACTCGAAACAAATAGCTGGTATGGCTTAGGGGAAAAGTACACACACCATTGTAATCGGGTGTGTTTCTACTTTCAGATGCAACAGTAATTTCTCGAGTTCGTCAATCCGTTTGCGAGATATGGGAGTTTGAAGTTAAGGAATGGTTGAGAAACCATCAAAATTTTCGCAAGTCTGATACTCGAAACAAATAACTACAATGGCCTGGGGGAAAAATACACATACCGTTGTAATCGGGAGAGTTTCTACTTTCAGATGCAATAGGAATTTCTCGAGTTCATCTATCCGTTCGCGAGATATGGGAGTTTGAAGTTAAGGAATGGTTGAGAAACCATCAAAATTTTCGCAAGTCGGATGCTCGAAACCAATAACTGCAATGGCCTAGGGGAAAAATACATATACCGTTGTAATCGGTCGAGTTTCTACTTTAAGATGCAACACGAATTTCTAGAGTTCGTCAATCCTTTCGCGAGATATGGGAGTTTGAAGTTAAGGAATGTTTGAGAAACCATCAAAATTTTCGCAAGTCAGATACTCGAAACAAATAACTGGTATGGCTTAGGGGAAAAGTACACACACCATTGTTATCGGGTGTGTATCTACTTTCAGATGCAACAGGAATTTCTCTAGTTCGTCAATCCGTTTGCGAGATATGGGAGTTTGAAGTTAAGGAATGGTTGAGAAACCATCAAAATTTTCGCAAGTCTGATACTCGAAACAAATAACTACAATGGCCTGGGGGAAAAATACACATACCGTTGTAATCGGGAGAGTTTCTACTTTCAGATGCAATAGGAATTTCTCGAGTTCATCTATCCGTTCGCGAGATATGGGAGTTTGAAGTTAAGGAATGGTTGAGAAACCATCAAAATTTTCGCAAGTCGGATGCTCGAAACCAATAACTGCAATGGCCTAGGGGAAAAATACATATACCGTTGTAATCGGTCGAGTTTCTACTTTAAGATGCAACACGAATTTCTAGAGTTCGTCAATCCGTTCGCGAGATATGGGAGTTTGAAGTTAAGGAATGGTTGAGAAACCATCAAAATTGTCGCATGTCTGACACTCGAAACCAACAACTACTATGGCCTAGGGCAAAAATACACATACCGTTGTAATCGGACGAGTTTCTGCTTTCAGATGCAGCAGGAATTCCTCGAGTTCGTCAATCCGTTCGCGAGATATGGGAGTTTGAAGTTAACGAATGGTTGAGAAACCATCAAAATTTTCGCAAGTCTGATACTCGAAACAATAACTGCAATGGCCTAGGGGAAAAATACATATACCGTTGTAATCGGTCGAGTTTCTACTTTAAGATGCAACACGAATTTCTAGAGTTCGTCAATCCGTTCGCGAGATATGGGAGTTTGAAGTTAAGGAATGGTTGAGAAACCATCAAAATTGTCGCAAGTCTGATACTCGAAACCAATAACTACAATGGCCTGGGGGAAAAATACACATACCGTTGTAATCGGACGAGTTTCTGCTTTCAGATGCAACAGGAATTTCTCGAGTTCGTCAATCCGTTCGCGAGATATGGGAGTTTGAAGTTAAGGAATGGTTGAGGATCCATCAAAATTTTCGCAAGTCTGATACTCGAAACCAATAACTACAATGGCCTGGGGGAAAAATACACATACCGTTGTAATCGGGAGAGTTTCTACTTTCAGATGCAACAGGAATTTCTCGAGTTCGTCAATCCGTTCGCGAGATATGGGAGTTTGAAATTAAGGAATGATTGAGAAACCTTAAAAATTTTCGCAAGTCTGATACTCGAAACCAATATCTGGAATGGCCTAGGGGAAAAGTACACACACCATTGTAATCGGGCGACTTTCTACTTTCAGATGCAACAGGAATTTCTCGAGTTCGTCAATCCGTTCGCGAGATATGGGAGTTTGAAGTTAAGGAATGTTTGAGAAACCATCAAAATTTTCGCAAGTCAGATACTCGAAACAAATAGCTGGTATGGCTTAGGGGAAAAGTACACACACCATTGTAATCGGGTGTGTTTCTACTTTCAGATGCAACAGTAATTTCTCGAGTTGGTCAATCCGTTTGCGAGATATGGGAGTTTGAAGTTAAGGAATGGTTGAGAAACCATCAAAATTTTCGCAAGTCTGATACTCGAAACAAATAACTACAATGGCCTGGGGGAAAAATACACACACCATTGTAATCGGGCGACTTTCTACTTTCAGATGCAACAGGAATTTCTCGAGTTCGTCAATCCGTTCGCGAGATATGGGAGTTTGAAGTTAAGGAATGTTTGAGAAACCATCAAAATTTTCGCAAGTCAGATACTCGAAACAAATAACTGGTATGGCTTAGGGGAAAAGTACACACACCATTGTAATCGGGTGTGTATCTACTTTCAGATGCAACAGGAATTTCTCTAGTTCGTCAATCCGTTTGCGAGATATGGGAGTTTGAAGTTAAGGAATGGTTGAGAAACCATCAAAATTTTCGCAAGTCTGATACTCGAAACAAATAACTACAATGGCCTGGGGGAAAAATACACATACCGTTGTAATCGGGAGAGTTTCTACTTTCAGATGCAATAGGAATTTCTCGAGTTCATCTATCCGTTCGCGAGATATGGGAGTTTGAAGTTAAGGAATGGTTGAGAAACGATCAAAATTTTCGCAAGTCGGATACTCGAAACCAATAACTGGTATGGCTTAGGGGGAAGGTGCACACGCCATTGTAATCGGTTGTGTTTTTACTTTCAGATGCAACAGGAATTTCTCGAGTTCGTCAATCCGTTTGCGAGATATGGGAGTTTGAAGTTAAGGAATGGTTGAGAAACCATCAAAATTTTCGCAAGTCTGATACTCGAAACCAATAACTACAATGGCCTGGGGGAAAAATACACATACCGTTGTAATCGGGAGAGTTTCTACTTTCAGATGCAACCGGAATTTCTCGAGTTCGTCAATCCGTTCGCGAGATATGGGAGTTTGAAGTTAAGGAATGGTTGAGAAACCATCAAAATTTTCGCAAGTCTGATACTCGAAACAAATAACTACAATGGCCTGGGGGAAAAATACACATACCGTTGTAATCGGGAGAGTTTCTACTTTCAGATGCAACTGGAATTTCTCGAGTTCGTCAATCCGTTCGCGAGATATGGGAGTTTGAAGTTAAGGAATGGTTGAGAAACCATCAAAATTTTCGCAAGTCTGATACTCGAAACCAATAACTGGAATGGCCTAGGGGAAAAGTACACACTCCATTGTAATCGGGCGAGTTTCTACTTTCAGATGCAACAGGAATTTGTCGAATTCGTCAATCCGTTCGCGAGATATGGGAGTGTGAAGTTAAGGAATGGTTCAGAATCCATCAAAATTTTCGCAAGTCTGATACTCGAAACCAATAACTGCAATGGCCTAGGGGAAAAATACATATACCGTTGTAATCGGGCGAGTTTCTACTTTAAGATGCAACACGAATTTCTAGAGTTCGTCAATCCGTTCGCGAGATATGGGAGTTTGAAGTTAAGGAATGGTTGAGAAACCATCAAAATTGTCGCATGTCTGACACTCGAAACCAACAACTACTATGGCCTAGGGCAAAAATACACATACCGTTGTAATCGGACGAGTTTCTGCTTTCAGATGCAGCAGGAATTCCTCGAGTTCGTCAATCCGTTCGCGAGATATGGGAGTTTGAAGTTAACGAATGGTTGAGAAACCATCAAAATTTTCGCAAGTCTGATACTCGAAACCAATAACTGCAATGGCCTAGGGGAAAAATACATATACCGTTGTAATCGGTCGAGTTTCTACTTTAAGATGCAACACGAATTTCTAGAGTTCGTCAATCCGTTCGCGAGATATGGGAGTTTGAAGTTAAGGAATGGTTGAGAAACCATCAAAATTGTCGCATGTCTGACACTCGAAACCAACAACTACTATGGCCTAGGGCAAAAATACACATACCGTTGTAATCGGACGAGTTTCTGCTTTCAGATGCAACAGGAATTTCTCGAGTTCGTCAATCCGTTCGCGAGATATGGGAGTTTGAAGTTAAGGAATGGTTGAGGATCCATCAAAGTTTTCGCAAGTCTGATACTCGAAACCAATAACTACAATGGCCTGGGGGAAAAATACACATACCGTTGTAATCGGGAGAGTTTCTACTTTCAGATGCAACAGGAATTTCTCGAGTTCGTCAATCCGTTCGCGAGATATGGGAGTTTGAAGTTAAGGAATGATTGAGAAACCTTAAAAATTTTCGCAAGTCTGATACTCGAAACCAATATCTGGAACGGCCTAGGGGAAAAGTACACACACCATTGTAATCGGGCGACTTTCTACTTTCAGATGCAACAGGAATTACTCGAGTTCGTCAATCCGTTCGCGAGATATGGGAGTTTGAAGTTAAGGAATGTTTGAGAAACCATCAAAATTTTCGCAAGTCAGATACTCGAAACAAATAGCTGGTATGGCTTAGGGGAAAAGTACACACACCATTGTAATCGGGTGTGTTTCTACTTTCAGATGCAACAGTAATTTCTCGAGTTCGTCAATCCGTTTGCGAGATATGGGAGTTTGAAGTTAAGGAATGGTTGAGAAACCATCAAAATTTTCGCAAGTCTGATACTCGAAACAAATAACTACAATGGCCTGGGGGAAAAATACACACACCATTGTAATCGGGCGACTTTCTACTTTCAGATGCAACAGGAATTTCTCGAGTTCGTCAATCCGTTCGCGAGATATGGGAGTTTGAAGTTAAGGAATGTTTGAGAAACCATCAAAATTTTCGCAAGTCAGATACTCGAAACAAATAACTGGTATGGCTTAGGGGAAAAGTACACACACCATTGTAATCGGGTGTGTATCTACTTTCAGATGCAACAGGAATTTCTCTAGTTCGTCAATCCGTTTGCGAGATATGGGAGTTTGAAGTTAAGGAATGGTTGAGAAACCATCAAAATTTTCGCAAGTCTGATACTCGAAACAAATAACTACAATGGCCTGGGGGAAAAATACACATACCGTTGTAATCGGGAGAGTTTCTACTTTCAGATGCAATAGGAATTTCTCGAGTTCATCTATCCGTTCGCGAGATATGGGAGTTTGAAGTTAAGGAATGGTTGAGAAACGATCAAAATTTTCGCAAGTCGGATACTCGAAACCAATAACTGGTATGGCTTAGGGGGAAGGTGCACACGCCATTGTAATCGGTTGTGTTTTTACTTTCAGATGCAACAGGAATTTCTCGAGTTCGTCAATCCGTTTGCGAGATATGGGAGTTTGAAGTTAAGGAATGGTTGAGAAACCATCAAAATTTTCGCAAGTCTGATACTCGAAACCAATAACTACAATGGCCTGGGGGAAAAATACACATACCGTTGTAATCGGGAGAGTTTCTACTTTCAGATGCAACCGGAATTTCTCGAGTTCGTCAATCCGTTCGCGAGATATGGGAGTTTGAAGTTAAGGAATGGTTGAGAAACCATCAAAATTTTCGCAAGTCTGATACTCGAAACAAATAACTACAATGGCCTGGGGGAAAAATACACATACCGTTGTAATCGGGAGAGTTTCTACTTTCAGATGCAATTGGAATTTCTCGAGTTCGTCAATCCGTTCGCGAGATATGGGAGTTTGAAGTTAAGGAATGGTTGAGAAACCATCAAAATTTTCGCAAGTCTGATACTCGAAACCAATAACTGGAATGGCCTAGGGGAAAAGTACACACTCCATTGTAATCGGGCGAGTTTCTACTTTCAGATGCAACAGGAATTTGTCGAATTCGTCAATCCGTTCGCGAGATATGGGAGTGTGAAGTTAAGGAATGGTTCAGAATCCATCAAAATTTTCGCAAGTCTGATACTCGAAACCAATAACTGCAATGGCCTAGGGGAAAAATACATATACCGTTGTAATCGGGCGAGTTTCTACTTTAAGATGCAACACGAATTTCTAGAGTTCGTCAATCCGTTCGCGAGATATGGGAGTTTGAAGTTAAGGAATGGTTGAGAAACCATCAAAATTGTCGCATGTCTGACACTCGAAACCAACAACTACTATGGCCTAGGGCAAAAATACACATACCGTTGTAATCGGACGAGTTTCTGCTTTCAGATGCAGCAGGAATTCCTCGAGTTCGTCAATCCGTTCGCGAGATATGGGAGTTTGAAGTTAACGAATGGTTGAGAAACCATCAAAATTTTCGCAAGTCTGATACTCGAAACCAATAACTGCAATGGCCTAGGGGAAAAATACATATACCGTTGTAATCGGTCGAGTTTCTACTTTAAGATGCAACACGAATTTCTAGAGTTCGTCAATCCGTTCGCGAGATATGGGAGTTTGAAGTTAAGGAATGGTTGAGAAACCATCAAAATTGTCGCATGTCTGACACTCGAAACCAACAACTACTATGGCCTAGGGCAAAAATACACATACCGTTGTAATCGGACGAGTTTCTGCTTTCAGATGCAACAGGAATTTCTCGAGTTCGTCAATCCGTTCGCGAGATATGGGAGTTTGAAGTTAAGGAATGGTTGAGGATCCATCAAAGTTTTCGCAAGTCTGATACTCGAAACCAATAACTACAATGGCCTGGGGGAAAAATACACATACCGTTGTAATCGGGAGAGTTTCTACTTTCAGATGCAACAGGAATTTCTCGAGTTCGTCAATCCGTTCGCGAGATATGGGAGTTTGAAGTTAAGGAATGATTGAGGAACCTTAAAAATTTTCGCAAGTCTGATACTCGAAACCAATATCTGGAACGGCCTAGGGGAAAAGTACACACACCATTGTAATCGGGCGACTTTCTACTTTCAGATGCAACAGGAATTACTCGAGTTCGTCAATCCGTTCGCGAGATATGGGAGTTTGAAGTTAAGGAATGTTTGAGAAACCATCAAAATTTTCGCAAGTCAGATACTCGAAACAAATAGCTGGTATGGCTTAGGGGAAAAGTACACACACCATTGTAATCGGGTGTGTTTCTACTTTCAGATGCAACAGTAATTTCTCGAGTTCGTCAATCCGTTTGCGAGATATGGGAGTTTGAAGTTAAGGAATGGTTGAGAAACCATCAAAATTTTCGCAAGTCTGATACTCGAAACAAATAACTACAATGGCCTGGGGGAAAAATACACATACCGTTGTAATCGGGAGAGTTTCTACTTTCAGATGCAATAGGAATTTCTCGAGTTCATCTATCCGTTCGCGAGATATGGGAGTTTGAAGTTAAGGAATGGTTGAGAAACCATCAAAATTTTCGCAAGTCGGATGCTCGAAACCAATAACTGGTATGGCTTAGGGGGAAAGTGCACACGCCATTGTAATCGGTTGTGTTTCTACTTTCAGATGCAACAGGAATTTCTCGAGTTCGTCAATCCGTTTGCGAGATATGGGAGTTTGAAGTTAAGGAATGGTTGAGAAACCATCAAAATTTTCGCAAGTCTGATACTCGAAACCAATAACTGGAATGGCCTAGCGGAAAAGTACACACACCATTGTAATCGGGCGAGTTTCTACTTTCAGATGCAACAGGAATTTTTCGAGTTCGTCAATCCGTTCGCGAGATATGGGAGTTTGAAGTTAAGGAATGGTTGAGAAACCATTAAAATTTTCGCGAGTCTGATACTCGAAACCAATAACTGGAATGGCCTCGGGGAAAAGTACACACACCATTGTAATCGGGCGACTTTCTACTTTCAGATGCAACAGGAATTTGTCGAGTTCGTCAATCCGTTCGCGAGATATGGGAGTTTGAAATTAAGGAATGATTGAGAAACCATCAAAATTTTCGCAAGTCTGATACTCGAAACCAATAACTGGAATGGCCTAGCGGAAAAGTACACACAGCATTGTAATCGGGCGAGTTTCTACTTTCAGATGCAACAGGAATTTTTCTCGTTCGTCAATCCGTTCGCGAGATATGGGAGTTTGAAGTTAAGGAATGGTTGAGAAACCATTAAAATTTTCGCGAGTCTGATACTCGAAACCAATAACTGGAATGGCCTAGGGGAAAAGTACACACACCATTGTAATCGGGCGACTTTCTACTTTCGGGTGCAACAGGAATTTCTCGAGTTCGTCAATCCGTTCGCGAGATATGGGAGTTTGAAGTTTAGGAATGTTTGAGAAACCATCAAAATTTTCGCAAGTCAGATACTCGAAACAAATAACTGGTATGGCTTAGGGGAAAAGTACACACACCATTGTAATCGGGTGTGTTTCTACTTTCAGATGTAACAGGAATTTCTCGAGTTCGTCTATCCGTTTGCGAGATATGGGAGTTTGAAGTTAAGGAATGGTTGAGAAACCATCAAAATTTTCGCAAGTCTGATACTCGAAACAAATAACTACAATGGCCTGGGGGAAAAATACACATACCGTTGTAATCGGGAGAGTTTCTACTTTCAGATGCAACTGGAATTTCTCGAGTTCGTCAATCCGTTCGCGAGATATGGGAGTTTGAAATTAAGGAATGATGGAGAAACCATCAAAATTTTCGCAAGTCTGATACTCGAAACCAATAACAGGAATGGCCTAGCGGAAAAGTACACACACCATTGTAATCGGGCGAGTTTCTACTTTCAGATGCAACAGGAATTTTTCGAGTTCGTCAATCCGTTCGCGAGATATGGGAGTTTGAAGTTAAGGAATGGTTGAGAAACCATCAAAATTTTCGCAAGTCTGATACTCGAAACCAATAACTGGAATGGCCTAGGGGAAAAGTACACACTCCATTGTAATCGGGCGAGTTTCTACTTTCAGATGCAACAGGAATTTGTCGAATTCGTCAATCCGTTCGCGAGATATGGGAGTGTGAAGTTAAGGAATGGTTCAGAATCCATCAAAATTTTCGCAAGTCTGATACTCGAAACCAATAACTGCAATGGCCTAGGGGAAAAATACATATACCGTTGTAATCGGGCGAGTTTCTACTTTAAGATGCAACACGAATTTCTAGAGTTCGTCAATCAGTTCGCGAGATATGGGAGTTTGAAGTTAAGGAATGGTTGAGAAACCATCAAAATTGTCGCATGTCTGACACTCGAAACCAACAACTACTATGGCCTAGGGCAAAAATACACATACCGTTGTAATCGGACGAGTTTCTGCTTTCAGATGCAACCGGAATTTCTCGAGTTCGTCAATCCGTTCGCGAGATATGGGAGTTTGAAGTTAAGGAATGGTTGAGGATCCATCAAAATTTTCGCAAGTCTGATACTCGAAACCAATAACTACAATGGCCTGGGGGAAAAATACACATACCGTTGTAATCGGGAGAGTTTCTACTTTCAGATGCAACAGGAATTTCTCGAGTTCGTCAATCCGTTCGCGAGATATGGGAGTTTGAAATTAAGGAATGATTGAGAAACCATCAAAATTTTCGCAAGTCTGATACTCGAAACCAATATCTGGAATGGCCTAGGGGAAAAGTACACACACCATTGTAATCGGGCGACTTTCTACTTTCAGATGCAACAGGAATTTTTCGAATTCGTCAATCCGTTCGCGAGATATGGGAGTGTGAAGTTAAGGAATGGTTCAGAATCCATCAAAATTTTCGCAAGTCTGATACTCGAAACCAATAACTGCAATGGCCTAGGGGAAAAATACATATACCGTTGTAATCGGGCGAGTTTCTACTTTAAGATGCAACACGAATTTCTAGAGTTCGTCAATCCGTTCGCGAGATATGGGAGTTTGAAGTTAAGGAATGGTTGAGAAACCATCAAAATTGTCGCATGTCTGACACTCGAAACCAACAACTACTATGGCCTAGGGCAAAAATACACATACCGTTGTAATCGGACGAGTTTCTGCTTTCAGATGCAGCAGGAATTCCTCGAGTTCGTCAATCCGTTCGCGAGATATGGGAGTTTGAAGTTAACGAATGGTTGAGAAACCATCAAAATTTTCGCAAGTCTGATACTCGAAACCAATAACTACAATGGCCTGGGGGAAAAATACACATACCGTTGTAATCGGGAGAGTTTCTACTTTCAGATGCAACAGGAATTTCTCGAGTTCGTCAATCCGTTCGCGAGATATGGGAGTTTGAAATTAAGGAATGATTGAGAAACCTTAAAAATTTTCGCAAGTCTGATACTCGAAACCAATATCTGGAACGGCCTAGGCGAAAAGTACACACACCATTGTAATCGGGCGACTTTCTACTTTCAGATGCAACAGGAATTACTCGAGTTCGTCAATCCGTTCGCGAGATATGGGAGTTTGAAGTTAAGGAATGTTTGAGAAACCATCAAAATTTTCGCAAGTCAGATACTCGAAACAAATAGCTGGTATGGCTTAGGGGAAAAGTACACACACCATTGTAATCGGGTGTGTTTCTACTTTCAGATGCAACAGTAATTTCTCGAGTTCGTCAATCCGTTTGCGAGATATGGGAGTTTGAAGTTAAGGAATGGTTGAGAAACCATCAAAATTTTCGCAAGTCTGATACTCGAAACAAATAACTACAATGGCCTGGGGGAAAAATACACATACCGTTGTAATCGGGAGAGTTTCTACTTTCAGATGCAATAGGAATTTCTCGAGTTCATCTATCCGTTCGCGAGATATGGGAGTTTGAAGTTAAGGAATGGTTGAGAAACCATCAAAATTTTCGCAAGTCGTATGCTCGAAACCAATAACTGGTATGGCTTAGGGGGAAAGTGCACACGCCATTGTAATCGGTTGTGTTTCTACTTTCAGATGCAACAGGAATTTCTCGAGTTCGTCAATCCGTTTGCGAGATATGGGAGTTTGAAGTTAAGGAATGGTTGAGAAACCATCAAAATTTTCGCAAGTCTGATACTCGAAACCAATAACTGGAATGGCCTAGCGGAAAAGTACACACACCATTGTAATCGGGCGAGTTTCTACTTTCAGATGCAACAGGAATTTTTCGAGTTCGTCAATCCGTTCGCGAGATATGGGAGTTTGAAGTTAAGGAATGGTTGAGAAACCATTAAAATTTTCGCGAGTCTGATACTCGAAACCAATAACTGGAATGGCCTCGGGGAAAAGTACACACACCATTGTAATCGGGCGACTTTCTACTTTCAGATGCAACAGGAATTTGTCGAGTTCGTCAATCCGTTCGCGAGATATGGGAGTTTGAAATTAAGGAATGATTGAGAAACCATCAAAATTTTCGCAAGTCTGATACTCGAAACCAATAACTGGAATGGCCTAGCGGAAAAGTACACACAGCATTGTAATCGGGCGAGTTTCTACTTTCAGATGCAACAGGAATTTTTCTCGTTCGTCAATCCGTTCGCGAGATATGGGAGTTTGAAGTTAAGGAATGGTTGAGAAACCATTAAAATTTTCGCGAGTCTGATACTCGAAACCAATAACTGGAATGGCCTAGGGGAAAAGTACACACACCATTGTAATCGGGCGACTTTCTACTTTCGGGTGCAACAGGAATTTCTCGAGTTCGTCAATCCGTTCGCGAGATATGGGAGTTTGAAGTTTAGGAATGTTTGAGAAACCATCAAAATTTTCGCAAGTCAGATACTCGAAACAAATAACTGGTATGGCTTAGGGGAAAAGTACACACACCATTGTAATCGGGTGTGTTTCTACTTTCAGATGTAACAGGAATTTCTCGAGTTCGTCTATCCGTTTGCGAGATATGGGAGTTTGAAGTTAAGGAATGGTTGAGAAACCATCAAAATTTTCGCAAGTCTGATACTCGAAACAAATAACTACAATGGCCTGGGGGAAAAATACACATACCGTTGTAATCGGGAGAGTTTCTACTTTCAGATGCAACTGGAATTTCTCGAGTTCGTCAATCCGTTCGCGAGATATGGGAGTTTGAAATTAAGGAATGATGGAGAAACCATCAAAATTTTCGCAAGTCTGATACTCGAAACCAATAACAGGAATGGCCTAGCGGAAAAGTACACACACCATTGTAATCGGGCGAGTTTCTACTTTCAGATGCAACAGGAATTTTTCGAGTTCGTCAATCCGTTCGCGAGATATGGGAGTTTGAAGTTAAGGAATGGTTGAGAAACCATCAAAATTTTCGCAAGTCTGATACTCGAAACCAATAACTGGAATGGCCTAGGGGAAAAGTACACACTCCATTGTAATCGGGCGAGTTTCTACTTTCAGATGCAACAGGAATTTGTCGAATTCGTCAATCCGTTCGCGAGATATGGGAGTGTGAAGTTAAGGAATGGTTCAGAATCCATCAAAATTTTCGCAAGTCTGATACTCGAAACCAATAACTGCAATGGCCTAGGGGAAAAATACATATACCGTTGTAATCGGGAGAGTTTCTACTTTAAGATGCAACACGAATTTCTAGAGTTCGTCAATCAGTTCGCGAGATATGGGAGTTTGAAGTTAAGGAATGGTTGAGAAACCATCAAAATTGTCGCATGTCTGACACTCGAAACCAACAACTACTATGGCCTAGGGCAAAAATACACATACCGTTGTAATCGGACGAGTTTCTGCTTTCAGATGCAACCGGAATTTCTCGAGTTCGTCAATCCGTTCGCGAGATATGGGAGTTTGAAGTTAAGGAATGGTTGAGGATCCATCAAAATTTTCGCAAGTCTGATACTCGAAACCAATAACTACAATGGCCTGGGGGAAAAATACACATACCGTTGTAATCGGGAGAGTTTCTACTTTCAGATGCAACAGGAATTTCTCGAGTTCGTCAATCCGTTCGCGAGATATGGGAGTTTGAAATTAAGGAATGATTGAGAAACCATCAAAATTTTCGCAAGTCTGATACTCGAAACCAATATCTGGAATGGCCTAGGGGAAAAGTACACACACCATTGTAATCGGGCGACTTTCTACTTTCAGATGCAACAGGAATTTTTCGAATTCGTCAATCCGTTCGCGAGATATGGGAGTGTGAAGTTAAGGAATGGTTCAGAATCCATCAAAATTTTCGCAAGTCTGATACTCGAAACCAATAACTGCAATGGCCTAGGGGAAAAATACATATACCGTTGTAATCGGGCGAGTTTCTACTTTAAGATGCAACACGAATTTCTAGAGTTCGTCAATCCGTTCGCGAGATATGGGAGTTTGAAGTTAAGGAATGGTTGAGAAACCATCAAAATTGTCGCATGTCTGACACTCGAAACCAACAACTACTATGGCCTAGGGCAAAAATACACATACCGTTGTAATCGGACGAGTTTCTGCTTTCAGATGCAGCAGGAATTCCTCGAGTTCGTCAATCCGTTCGCGAGATATGGGAGTTTGAAGTTAACGAATGGTTGAGAAACCATCAAAATTTTCGCAAGTCTGATACTCGAAACCAATAACTACAATGGCCTGGGGGAAAAATACACATACCGTTGTAATCGGGAGAGTTTCTACTTTCAGATGCAACAGGAATTTCTCGAGTTCGTCAATCCGTTCGCGAGATATGGGAGTTTGAAATTAAGGAATGATTGAGAAACCTTAAAAATTTTCGCAAGTCTGATACTCGAAACCAATATCTGGAACGGCCTAGGGGAAAAGTACACACACCATTGTAATCGGGCGACTTTCTACTTTCAGATGCAACAGGAATTACTCGAGTTCGTCAATCCGTTCGCGAGATATGGGAGTTTGAAGTTAAGGAATGTTTGAGAAACCATCAAAATTTTCGCAAGTCAGATACTCGAAACAAATAGCTGGTATGGCTTAGGGGAAAAGTACACACACCATTGTAATCGGGTGTGTTTCTACTTTCAGATGCAACAGTAATTTCTCGAGTTCGTCAATCCGTTTGCGAGATATGGGAGTTTGAAGTTAAGGAATGGTTGAGAAACCATCAAAATTTTCGCAAGTCTGATACTCGAAACAAATAACTACAATGGCCTGGGGGAAAAATACACATACCGTTGTAATCGGGAGAGTTTCTACTTTCAGATGCAATAGGAATTTCTCGAGTTCATCTATCCGTTCGCGAGATATGGGAGTTTGAAGTTAAGGAATGGTTGAGAAACCATCAAAATTTTCGCAAGTCGGATGCTCGAAACCAATAACTGGTATGGCTTAGGGGGAAAGTGCACACGCCATTGTAATCGGTTGTGTTTCTACTTTCAGATGCAACAGGAATTTCTCGAGTTCGTCAATCCGTTTGCGAGATATGGGAGTTTGAAGTTAAGGAATGGTTGAGAAACCATCAAAATTTTCGCAAGTCTGATACTCGAAACCAATAACTGGAATGGCCTAGCGGAAAAGTACACACACCATTGTAATCGGGCGAGTTTCTACTTTCAGATGCAACAGGAATTTTTCGAGTTCGTCAATCCGTTCGCGAGATATGGGAGTTTGAAGTTAAGGAATGGTTGAGAAACCATTAAAATTTTCGCGAGTCTGATACTCGAAACCAATAACTGGAATGGCCTCGGGGAAAGGTACACACACCATTGTAATCGGGCGACTTTCTACTTTCAGATGCAACAGGAATTTGTCGAGTTCGTCAATCCGTTCGCGAGATATGGGAGTTTGAAATTAAGGAATGATTGAGAAACCATCAAAATTTTCGCAAGTCTGATACTCGAAACCAATAACTGGAATGGCCTAGCGGAAAAGTACACACAGCATTGTAATCGGGTGTGTTTCTACTTTCAGATGTAACAGGAATTTCTCGAGTTCGTCTATCCGTTTGCGAGATATGGTAGTTTGAAATTAAGGAATGATTGAGAAACCATCAAAATTTTCGCAAGTCTGATACTCGAAACCAATATCTGGAATGGCCTAGGGGAAAAGTTCACACACCATTGTAATCGGGTGTGTTTCTACTTTCAGATGTAACAGGAATTTCTCGAGTTCGTCTATCCGTTTGCGAGATATGGGAGTTTGAAGTTAAGGAATGGTTGAGAAACCATCACAATTTTCGCAAGTCTGATACTCGAAACAAATAACTACAATGGCCTGGGGGAAGAATACATATACCGTTGTAATCGGGCGAGTTTCTACTTTAAGATGCAACACGAATTTCTAGAGTTCGTCAATCAGTTCGCGAGATATGGGAGTTTGAAGTTAAGGAATGGTTGAGAAACCATCAAAATTGTCGCATGTCTGACACTCGAAACCAACAACTACTATGGCCTAGGGCAAAAATACACATACCGTTGTAATCGGACGAGTTTCTGCTTTCAGATGCAACAGGAATTTCTCGAGTTCGTCAATCCGTTCGCGAGATATGGGAGTTTGAAGTTAAGGAATGGTTGAGGATCCATCAAAATTTTCGCAAGTCTGATACTCGAAACCAATAACTACAATGGCCTGGGGGAAAAATACACATACCGTTGTAATCGGGAGAGTTTCTACTTTCAGATGCAACAGGAATTTCTCGAGTTCGTCAATCCGTTCGCGAGATATGGTAGTTTGAAATTAAGGAATGATTGAGAAACCATCAAAATTTTCGCAAGTCTGATACTCGAAACCAATATCTGGAATGGCCTAGGGGAAAAGTACACACACCATTGTAATCGGGCGACTTTCTACTTTCAGATGCAACAGGAATTTCTCGAGTTCGTCAATCCGTTCGCGAGATATGGGAGTTTGAAGTTAAGGAATGTTTGAGAAACCATCAAAATTTTCGCAAGTCAGATACTCGAAACAAATAGCTGGTATGGCTTAGGGGAAAAGTACACATACCGTTGTAATCGGGAGAGTTTCTACTTTCAGATGCAACTGGAATTTCTCGAGTTCGTCAATCCGTTCGCGAGATATGGGAGTTTGAAGTTAAGGAATGGTTGAGAAACCATCAAAATTTTCGCAAGTCTGATACTCGAAACCAATATCTGGAATGGCCTAGGGGAAAAGTATAGACACCATTGTAATCGGGCGACTTTCTACTTTCAGATGCAACAGGAATTTCTGGAGTTCGTCAATCCGTTCGCGAGATATGGGAGTTTGAAGTTAAGGAATGTTTGAGAAACCATCAAAATTTTCGCAAGTCTGATACTCGAAACAAATAACTACAATGGCCTGGGGGAAAAATACACATACCGTTGTAATCGGGAGAGTTTCTACTTTCAGATGCAACTGGAATTTCTCGAGTTCGTCAATCCGTTCGCGAGATATGGGAGTTTGAAGTTAAGGAATGGTTGAGATACCATCAAAATTTTCGCAAGTCTGATACTCGAAACCAATAACTGGAATGGCCTATGGGAAAAGTACACACTCTATTGTAATCGGGCGAGTTTCTACTTTCAGATGCAACAGGAATTTGTTGAATTCGTCAATCCGTTCGCGAGATATGGGAGTGTGAAGTTAAGGAATGGTTCAGAATCCATCAAAATTTTCGCAAGTCTGATACTCGAAACCTTTAACTGCAATGGCCTAGGGGAAAAATACATATACCGTTGTAATCGGGCGAGTTTCTACTTTAAGATGCAACACGAATTTCTAGAGTTCGTCAATCCGTTCGCGAGATATGGGAGTTTGAAGTTAAGGAATGGTTGAGAAACCATCAAAATTGTCGCATGTCTGACACTCGAAACCAACAACTACTATGGCCTAGGGCAAAAATACACATACCGTTGTAATCGGACGAGTTTCTGCTTTCAGATGCAATAGGAATTTCTCGAGTTCGTCAATCCGTTCGCGAGATGTGGGAGTTTGAAGTTAACGAATGGTTGAGAAACCATCAAAATTTTCGCAAGTCTGATACTCGAAACCAATAACTGCAATGGCCTAGGGGAAAAATACATATACCGTTGTAATCGGTCGAGTTTCTACTTTAAGATGCAACACGAATTTCTAGAGTTCGTCAATCCGTTCGCGAGATATGGGAGTTTGAAGTTAAGGAATGGTTGAGAAACCATCAAAATTGTCGCATGTCTGACACTCGAAACCAACAACTACTATGGCCTAGGGCAAAAATACACATACCGTTGTAATCGGACGAGTTTCTGCTTTCAGATGCAACAGGAATTTCTCGAGTTCGTCAATCCGTTCGCGAGATATGGGAGTTTGAAGTTAAGGAATGGTTGAGGATCCATCAAAATTTTCGCAAGTCTGATACTCGAAACCAATAACTACAATGGCCTGGGGGAAAAATACACATACCGTTGTAATCGGGAGAGTTTCTACTTTCAGATGCAACAGGAATTTCTCGAGTTCGTCAATCCGTTCGCGAGATATGGGAGTTTGAAATTAAGGAATGATTGAGAAACCATCAAAATTTTCGCAAGTCTGATACTCGAAACCAATATCTGGAATGGCCTAGGGGAAAAGTACACACACCATTGTAATCGGGTGTGTATCTACTTTCAGATGCAACAGGAATTTCTCTAGTTCGTCAATCCGTTTGCGAGATATGGGAGTTTGAAGTTAAGGAATGGTTGAGAAACCATCAAAATTTTCGCAAGTCTGATACTCGAAACAAATAACTACAATGGCCTGGGGGAAAAATACACATACCGTTGTAATCGGGAGAGTTTCTACTTTCAGATGCAACTGGAATTTCTCGAGTTCGTCAATCCGTTCGCGAGATATGGGAGTTTGAAGTTAAGGAATGGTTGAGAAACCATCAAAATTTTCGCAAGTCTGATACTCGAAACAAATAACTACAATGGCCTGGGGGAAAAATACACATACCGTTGTAATCGGGAGAGTTTCTACTTTCAGATGCAATAGGAATTTCTCGAGTTCATCTATCCGTTCGCGAGATATGGGAGTTTGAAGTTAAGGAATGGTTGAGAAACCATCAAAATTTTCGCAAGTCGGATACTCGAAACCAATAACTGGTATGGCTTAGGGGGAAAGTGCACACGCCATTGTAATCGGTTGTGTTTCTACTTTCAGATGCAACAGGAATTTCTCGAGTTCGTCAATCCGTTTGCGAGATATGGGAGTTTGAAGTTAAGGAATGGTTGAGAAACCATCAAAATTTTCGCAAGTCTGATACTCGAAACCAATAACTGGAATGGCCTAGCGGAAAAGTACACACACCATTGTAATCGGGCGAGTTTCTACTTTCAGATGCAACAGGAATTTTTCGAGTTCGTCAATCCGTTCGCGAGATATGGGAGTTTGAAGTTAAGGAATGGTTGAGAAACCATTAAAATTTTCGCGAGTCTGATACTCGAAACCAATAACTGGAATGGCCTAGGGGAAAAGTACACACACCATTGTAATCGGGCGACTTTCTACTTTCAGATGCAATAGGAATTTCTCGAGTTCGTCAATCCGTTCGCGAGATATGGGAGTTTGAAGTTAAGGAATGTTTGAGAAACCATCAAAATTTTCGCAAGTCAGATACTCGAAACAAATAACTGGTATGGCTTAGGGGAAAAGTACACACACCATTGTAATCGGGTGTGTATCTACTTTCAGATGCAACAGGAATTTCTCTAGTTCGTCAATCCGTTTGCGAGATATGGGAGTTTGAAGTTAAGGAATGGTTGAGAAACCATCAAAATTTTCGCAAGTCTGATACTCGAAACAAATAACTACAATGGCCTGGGGGAAAAATACACATACCGTTGTAATCGGGAGAGTTTCTACTTTCAGATGCAACTGGAATTTCTCGAGTTCGTCAATCCGTTCGCGAGATATGGGAGTTTGAAGTTAAGGAATGGTTGAGAAACCATCAAAATTTTCGCAAGTCTGATACTCGAAACCAATAACTGGAATGGCCTAGGGGAAAAGTACACACTCCATTGTAATCGGGCGAGTTTCTACTTTCAGATGCAACAGGAATTTGTCGAATTCGTCAATCCGTTCGCGAGATATGGGAGTGTGAAGTTAAGGAATGGTTCAGAATCCATCAAAATTTTCGCAAGTCTGATACTCGAAACCAATAACTGCAATGGCCTAGGGGAAAAATACATATACCGTTGTAATCGGGCGAGTTTCTACTTTAAGATGCAACACGAATTTCTAGAGTTCGTCAATCCGTTCGCGAGATATGGGAGTTTGAAGTTAAGGAATGGTTGGGAAACCATCAAAATTGTCGCATGTCTGACACTCGAAACCAACAACTACTATGGCCTAGGGCAAAAATACACATACCGTTGTAATCGGACGAGTTTCTGCTTTCAGATGCAGCAGGAATTCCTCGAGTTCGTCAATCCGTTCGCGAGATATGGGAGTTTGAAGTTAACGAATGGTTGAGAAACCATCAAAATTTTCGCAAGTCTGATACTCGAAACCAATAACTGCAATGGCCTAGGGGAAAAATACATATACCGTTGTAATCGGTCGAGTTTCTACTTTAAGATGCAACACGAATTTCTAGAGTTCGTCAATCCGTTCGCGAGATATGGGAGTTTGAAGTTAAGGAATGGTTGAGAAACCATCAAAATTGTCGCATGTCTAACACTCGAAACCAACAACTACTATGGCCTAGGGCAAAAATACACATACCGTTGTAATCGGACGAGTTTCTGCTTTCAGATGCAACAGGAATTTCTCGAGTTCGTCAATCCGTTCGCGAGATATGGGAGTTTGAAGTTAAGGAATGGTTGAGGATCCATCAAAATTTTCGCAAGTCTGATACTCGAAACCAATAACTACAATGGCCTGGGGGAAAAATACACATACCGTTGTAATCGGGAGAGTTTCTACTTTCAGATGCAACAGGAATTTCTCGAGTTCGTCAATCCGTTCGCGAGATATGGGAGTTTGAAATTAAGGAATGATTGAGAAACCTTAAAAATTTTCGCAAGTCTGATACTCGAAACCAATATCTGGAACGGCCTAGGGGAAAAGTACACACACCATTGTAATCGGGCGACTTTCTACTTTCAGATGCAACAGGAATTACTCGAGTTCGTCAATCCGTTCGCGAGATATGGGAGTTTGAAGTTAAGGAATGTTTGAGAAACCATCAAAATTTTCGCAAGTCAGATACTCGAAACAAATAGCTGGTATGGCTTAGGGGAAAAGTACACACACCATTGTAATCGGGTGTGTTTCTACTTTCAGATGCAACAGTAATTTCTCGAGTTCGTCAATCCGTTTGCGAGATATGGGAGTTTGAAGTTAAGGAATGGTTGAGAAACCATCAAAATTTTCGCAAGTCTGATACTCGAAACCAATAACTGGAATGGCCTAGCGGAAAAGTACACACACCATTGTAATCGGGCGAGTTTCTACTTTCAGATGCAACAGGAATTTTTCGAGTTCGTCAATCCGTTCGCGAGATATGGGAGTTTGAAGTTAAGGAATGGTTGAGAAACCATTAAAATTTTCGCGAGTCTGATACTCGAAACCAATAACTGGAATGGCCTAGGGGAAAAGTACACACACCATTGTAATCGGGCGACTTTCTACTTTCAGATGCAATAGGAATTTCTCGAGTTCGTCAATCCGTTCGCGAGATATGGGAGTTTGAAGTTAAGGAATGTTTGAGAAACCATCAAAATTTTCGCAAGTCAGATACTCGAAACAAATAACTACAATGGCCTGGGGGAAAAATACATATACCGTTGTAATCGGGCGAGTTTCTACTTTAAGATGCAACACGAATTTCTAGAGTTCGTCAATCAGTTCGCGAGATATGGGAGTTTGAAGTTAAGGAATGGTTGAGAAACCATTAAAATTTTCGCGAGTCTGATACTCGAAACCAATAACTGGAATGGCCTAGGGGAAAAGTACACACACCATTGTAATCGGGTGTGTTTCTACTTTCAGATGCAACAGTAATTTCTCGAGTTCGTCAATCCGTTTGCGAGATATGGGAGTTTGAAGTTAAGGAATGGTTGAGAAACCATCAAAATTTTCGCAAGTCTGATACTCGAAACAAATAACTACAATGGCCTGGGGGAAAAATACACATACCGTTGTAATCGGGAGAGTTTCTACTTTCAGATGCAATAGGAATTTCTCGAGTTCCTCTATCCGTTCGCGAGATATGGGAGTTTGAAGTTAAGGAATGGTTGAGAAACCATCAAAATTTTCGCAAGTCGGATGCTCGAAACCAATAACTGGTATGGCTTAGGGGGAAAGTGCACACGCCATTGTAATCGGTTGTGTTTCTACTTTCAGATGCAACAGGAATTTCTCGAGTTCGTCAATCCGTTTGCGAGATATGGGAGTTTGAAGTTAAGGAATGGTTGAGAAACCATCAAAATTTTCGCAAGTCTGATACTCGAAACCAATAACTGGAATGGCCTAGCGGAAAAGTACACACACCATTGTAATCGGGCGAGTTTCTACTTTCAGATGCAACAGGAATTTTTCGAGTTCGTCAATCCGTTCGCGAGATATGGGAGTTTGAAGTTAAGGAATGGTTGAGAAACCATTAAAATTTTCGCGAGTCTGATACTCGAAACCAATAACTGGAATGGCCTCGGGGAAAGGTACACACACCATTGTAATCGGGCGACTTTCTACTTTCAGATGCAACAGGAATTTGTCGAGTTCGTCAATCCGTTCGCGAGATATGGGAGTTTGAAATTAAGGAATGATTGAGAAACCATCAAAATTTTCGCAAGTCTGATACTCGAAACCAATAACTGGAATGGCCTAGCGGAAAAGTACACACAGCATTGTAATCGGGCGAGTTTCTACTTTCAGATGCAACAGGAATTTTTCTCGTTCGTCAATCCGTTCGCGAGATATGGGAGTTTGAAGTTAAGGAATGGTTGAGAAACCATTAAAATTTTCGCGAGTCTGATACTCGAAACCAATAACTGGAATGGCCTAGGGGAAAAGTACACACACCATTGTAATCGGGCGACTTTCTACTTTCGGGTGCAACAGGAATTTCTCGAGTTCGTCAATCCGTTCGCGAGATATGGGAGTTTGAAGTTTAGGAATGTTTGAGAAACCATCAAAATTTTCGCAAGTCAGATACTCGAAACAAATAACTGGTATGGCTTAGGGGAAAAGTTCACACACCATTGTAATCGGGTGTGTTTCTACTTTCAGATGTAACAGGAATTTCTCGAGTTCGTCTATCCGTTTGCGAGATATGGGAGTTTGAAGTTAAGGAATGGTTGAGAAACCATCACAATTTTCGCAAGTCTGATACTCGAAACAAATAACTACAATGGCCTGGGGGAAAAATACATATACCGTTGTAATCGGGCGAGTTTCTACTTTAAGATGCAACACGAATTTCTAGAGTTCGTCAATCAGTTCGCGAGATATGGGAGTTTGAAGTTAAGGAATGGTTGAGAAACCATCAAAATTGTCGCATGTCTGACACTCGAAACCAACAACTACTATGGCCTAGGGCAAAAATACACATACCGTTGTAATCGGACGAGTTTCTGCTTTCAGATGCAACAGGAATTTCTCGAGTTCGTCAATCCGTTCGCGAGATATGGGAGTTTGAAGTTAAGGAATGGTTGAGGATCCATCAAAATTTTCGCAAGTCTGATACTCGAAACCAATAACTACAATGGCCTGGGGGAAAAATACACATACCGTTGTAATCGGGAGAGTTTCTACTTTCAGATGCAACAGGAATTTCTCGAGTTCGTCAATCCGTTCGCGAGATATGGTAGTTTGAAATTAAGGAATGATTGAGAAACCATCAAAATTTTCGCAAGTCTGATACTCGAAACCAATATCTGGAATGGCCTAGGGGAAAAGTACACACACCATTGTAATCGGGCGACTTTCTACTTTCAGATGCAACAGGAATTTCTCGAGTTCGTCAATCCGTTCGCGAGATATGGGAGTTTGAAGTTAAGGAATGTTTGAGAAACCATCAAAATTTTCGCAAGTCAGATACTCGAAACAAATAGCTGGTATGGCTTAGGGGAAAAGTACACATACCGTTGTAATCGGGAGAGTTTCTACTTTCAGATGCAACTGGAATTTCTCGAGTTCGTCAATCCGTTCGCGAGATATGGGAGTTTGAAGTTAAGGAATGGTTGAGAAACCATCAAAATTTTCGCAAGTCTGATACTCGAAACCAATATCTGGAATGGCCTAGGGGAAAAGTACAGACACCATTGTAATCGGGCGACTTTCTACTTTCAGATGCAACAGGAATTTCTGGAGTTCGTCAATCCGTTCGCGAGATATGGGAGTTTGAAGTTAAGGAATGTTTGAGAAACCATCAAAATTTTCGCAAGTCTGATACTCGAAACAAATAACTACAATGGCCTGGGGGAAAAATACACATACCGTTGTAATCGGGAGAGTTTCTACTTTCAGATGCAACTGGAATTTCTCGAGTTCGTCAATCCGTTCGCGAGATATGGGAGTTTGAAGTTAAGGAATGGTTGAGATACCATCAAAATTTTCGCAAGTCTGATACTCGAAACCAATAACTGGAATGGCCTATGGGAAAAGTACACACTCTATTGTAATCGGGCGAGTTTCTACTTTCAGATGCAACAGGAATTTGTCGAATTCGTCAATCCGTTCGCGAGATATGGGAGTGTGAAGTTAAGGAATGGTTCACAATCCATCAAAATTTTCGCAAGTCTGATACTCGAAACCTTTAACTGCAATGGCCTAGGGGAAAAATACATATACCGTTGTAATCGGGCGAGTTTCTACTTTAAGATGCAACACGAATTTCTAGAGTTCGTCAATCCGTTCGCGAGATATGGGAGTTTGAAGTTAAGGAATGGTTGAGAAACCATCAAAATTGTCGCATGTCTGACACTCGAAACCAACAACTACTATGGCCTAGGGCAAAAATACACATACCGTTGTAATCGGACGAGTTTCTGCTTTCAGATGCAATAGGAATTTCTCGAGTTCGTCAATCCGTTCGCGAGATGTGGGAGTTTGAAGTTAACGAATGGTTGAGAAACCATCAAAATTTTCGCAAGTCTGATACTCGAAACCAATAACTGCAATGGCCTAGGGGAAAAATACATATACCGTTGTAATCGGTCGAGTTTCTACTTTAAGATGCAACACGAATTTCTAGAGTTCGTCAATCCGTTCGCGAGATATGGGAGTTTGAAGTTAAGGAATGGTTGAGAAACCATCAAAATTGTCGCATGTCTGACACTCGAAACCAACAACTACTATGGCCTAGGGCAAAAATACACATACCGTTGTAATCGGACGAGTTTCTGCTTTCAGATGCAACAGGAATTTCTCGAGTTCGTCAATCCGTTCGCGAGATATGGGAGTTTGAAGTTAAGGAATGGTTGAGGATCCATCAAAATTTTCGCAAGTCTGATACTCGAAACCAATAACTACAATGGCCTGGGGGAAAAATACACATACCGTTGTAATCGGGAGAGTTTCTACTTTCAGATGCAACAGGAATTTCTCGAGTTCGTCAATCCGTTCGCGAGATATGGGAGTTTGAAATTAAGGAATGATTGAGAAACCATCAAAATTTTCGCAAGTCTGATACTCGAAACCAATATCTGGAATGGCCTAGGGGAAAAGTACACACACCATTGTAATCGGGTGTGTATCTACTTTCAGATGCAACAGGAATTTCTCTAGTTCGTCAATCCGTTTGCGAGATATGGGAGTTTGAAGTTAAGGAATGGTTGAGAAACCATCAAAATTTTCGCAAGTCTGATACTCGAAACAAATAACTACAATGGCCTGGGGGAAAAATACACGTACCGTTGTAATCGGGAGAGTTTCTACTTTCAGATGCAACTGGAATTTCTCGAGTTCGTCAATCCGTTCGCGAGATATGGGAGTTTGAAGTTAAGGAATGGTTGAGAAACCATCAAAATTTTCGCAAGTCTGATACTCGAAACAAATAACTACAATGGCCTGGGGGAAAAATACACATACCGTTGTAATCGGGAGAGTTTCTACTTTCAGATGCAATAGGAATTTCTCGAGTTCATCTATCCGTTCGCGAGATATGGGAGTTTGAAGTTAAGGAATGGTTGAGAAACCATCAAAATTTTCGCAAGTCGGATACTCGAAACCAATAACTGGTATGGCTTAGGGGGAAAGTGCACACGCCATTGTAATCGGTTGTGTTTCTACTTTCAGATGCAACAGGAATTTCTCGAGTTCGTCAATCCGTTTGCGAGATATGGGAGTTTGAAGTTAAGGAATGGTTGAGAAACCATCAAAATTTTCGCAAGTCTGATACTCGAAACCAATAACTGGAATGGCCTAGCGGAAAAGTACACACACCATTGTAATCGGTCGAGTTTCTACTTTAAGATGCAACACGAATTTCTAGAGTTCGTCAATCCGTTCGCGAGATATGGGAGTTTGAAGTTAAGGAATGGTTGAGAAACCATCAAAATTGTCGCATGTCTGACACTCGAAACCAACAACTACTATGGCCTAGGGCAAAAATACACATACCGTTGTAATCGGACGAGTTTCTGCTTTCAGATGCAACAGGAATTTCTCGAGTTCGTCAATCCGTTCGCGAGATATGGGAGTTTGAAGTTAAGGAATGGTTGAGGATCCATCAAAATTTTCGCAAGTCTGATACTCGAAACCAATAACTACAATGGCCTGGGGGAAAAATACACATACCGTTGTAATCGGGAGAGTTTCTACTTTCAGATGCAACAGGAATTTCTCGAGTTCGTCAATCCGTTCGCGAGATATGGGAGTTTGAAATTAAGGAATGATTGAGAAACCATCAAAATTTTCGCAAGTCTGATACTCGAAACCAATATCTGGAATGGCCTAGGGGAAAAGTACACACACCATTGTAATCGGGTGTGTATCTACTTTCAGATGCAACAGGAATTTCTCTAGTTCGTCAATCCGTTTGCGAGATATGGGAGTTTGAAGTTAAGGAATGGTTGAGAAACCATCAAAATTTTCGCAAGTCTGATACTCGAAACAAATAACTACAATGGCCTGGGGGAAAAATACACATACCGTTGTAATCGGGAGAGTTTCTACTTTCAGATGCAACTGGAATTTCTCGAGTTCGTCAATCCGTTCGCGAGATATGGGAGTTTGAAGTTAAGGAATGGTTGAGAAACCATCAAAATTTTCGCAAGTCTGATACTCGAAACAAATAACTACAATGGCCTGGAGGAAAAATACACATACCGTTGTAATCGGGAGAGTTTCTACTTTCAGATGCAATAGGAATTTCTCGAGTTCATCTATCCGTTCGCGAGATATGGGAGTTTGAAGTTAAGGAATGGTTGAGAAACCATCAAAATTTTCGCAAGTCGGATACTCGAAACCAATAACTGGTATGGCTTAGGGGGAAAGTGCACACGCCATTGTAATCGGTTGTGTTTCTACTTTCAGATGCAACAGGAATTTCTCGAGTTCGTCAATCCGTTTGCGAGATATGGGAGTTTGAAGTTAAGGAATGGTTGAGAAACCATCAAAATTTTCGCAAGTCTGATACTCGAAACCAATAACTGGAATGGCCTAGCGGAAAAGTACACACACCATTGTAATCGGGCGAGTTTCTACTTTCAGATGCAACAGGAATTTTTCGAGTTCGTCAATCCGTTCGCGAGATATGGGAGTTTGAAGTTAAGGAATGGTTGAGAAACCATTAAAATTTTCGCGAGTCTGATACTCGAAACCAATAACTGGAATGGCCTAGGGGAAAAGTACACACACCATTGTAATCGGGCGACTTTCTACTTTCAGATGCAATAGGAATTTCTCGAGTTCGTCAATCCGTTCGCGAGATATGGGAGTTTGAAGTTAAGGAATGTTTGA
The DNA here is from genome assembly GCF_051014685.1 of Ptiloglossa arizonensis. Classification (NCBI taxonomy): domain Eukaryota; kingdom Metazoa; phylum Arthropoda; class Insecta; order Hymenoptera; family Colletidae; genus Ptiloglossa; species Ptiloglossa arizonensis. Next base: position 132,814 of record NW_027479346.1, read on the forward strand.
GAAACCATCAAAATTTTCGCAAGTCAGATACTCGAAACAAATAACTGGTATGGCTTAGGGGAAAAGTACACACACCATTGTAATCGGGTGTGTATCTACTTTCAGATGCAACAGGAATTTCTCTAGTTCGTCAATCCGTTTGCGAGATATGGGAGTTTGAAGTTAAGGAATGGTTGAGAAACCATCAAAATTTTCGCAAGTCTGATACTCGAAACAAATAACTACAATGGCCTGGGGGAAAAATACACATACCGTTGTAATCGGGAGAGTTTCTACTTTCAGATGCAACTGGAATTTCTCGAGTTCGTCAATCCGTTCGCGAGATATGGGAGTTTGAAGTTAAGGAATGGTTGAGAAACCATCAAAATTTTCGCAAGTCTGATACTCGAAACCAATAACTGGAATGGCCTAGGGGAAAAGTACACACTCCATTGTAATCGGGCGAGTTTCTACTTTCAGATGCAACAGGAATTTGTCGAATTCGTCAATCCGTTCGCGAGATATGGGAGTGTGAAGTTAAGGAATGGTTCAGAATCCATCAAAATTTTCGCAAGTCTGATACTCGAAACCAATAACTGCAATGGCCTAGGGGAAAAATACATATACCGTTGTAATCGGGCGAGTTTCTACTTTAAGATGCAACACGAATTTCTAGAGTTCGTCAATCCGTTCGCGAGATATGGGAGTTTGAAGTTAAGGAATGGTTGGGAAACCATCAAAATTGTCGCATGTCTGACACTCGAAACCAACAACTACTATGGCCTAGGGCAAAAATACACATACCGTTGTAATCGGACGAGTTTCTGCTTTCAGATGCAGCAGGAATTCCTCGAGTTCGTCAATCCGTTCGCGAGATATGGGAGTTTGAAGTTAACGAATGGTTGAGAAACCATCAAAATTTTCGCAAGTCTGATACTCGAAACCAATAACTGCAATGGCCTAGGGGAAAAATACATATACCGTTGTAATCGGTCGAGTTTCTACTTTAAGATGCAACACGAATTTCTAGAGTTCGTCAATCCGTTCGCGAGATATGGGAGTTTGAAGTTAAGGAATGGTTGAGAAACCATCAAAATTGTCGCATGTCTAACACTCGAAACCAACAACTACTATGGCCTAGGGCAAAAATACACATACCGTTGTAATCGGACGAGTTTCTGCTTTCAGATGCAACAGGAATTTCTCGAGTTCGTCAATCCGTTCGCGAGATATGGGAGTTTGAAGTTAAGGAATGGTTGAGGATCCATCAAAATTTTCGCAAGTCTGATACTCGAAACCAATAACTACAATGGCCTGGGGGAAAAATACACATACCGTTGTAATCGGGAGAGTTTCTACTTTCAGATGCAACAGGAATTTCTCGAGTTCGTCAATCCGTTCGCGAGATATGGGAGTTTGAAGTTAAGGAATGTTTGAGAAACCATCAAAATTTTCGCAAGTCAGATACTCGAAACAAATAACTGGTATGGCTTAGGGGAAAAGTACACACACCATTGTAATCGGGTGTGTATCTACTTTCAGATGCAACAGGAATTTCTCTAGTTCGTCAATCCGTTTGCGAGATATGGGAGTTTGAAGTTAAGGAATGGTTGAGAAACCATCAAAATTTTCGCAAGTCTGATACTCGAAACAAATAACTACAATGGCCTGGGGGAAAAATACACATACCGTTGTAATCGGGAGAGTTTCTACTTTCAGATGCAACCGGAATTTCTCGAGTTCGTCAATCCGTTCGCGAGATATGGGAGTTTGAAGTTAAGGAATGGTTGAGAAACCATCAAAATTTTCGCAAGTCTGATACTCGAAACAAATAACTACAATGGCCTGGGGGAAAAATACACATACCGTTGTAATCGGGAGAGTTTCTACTTTCAGATGCAACTGGAATTTCTCGAGTTCGTCAATCCGTTCGCGAGATATGGGAGTTTGAAGTTAAGGAATGGTTGAGAAACCATCAAAATTTTCGCAAGTCTGATACTCGAAACCAATAACTGGAATGGCCTAGGGGAAAAGTACACACTCCATTGTAATCGGGCGAGTTTCTACTTTCAGATGCAACAGGAATTTGTCGAATTCGTCAATCCGTTCGCGAGATATGGGAGTGTGAAGTTAAGGAATGGTTCAGAATCCATCAAAATTTTCGCAAGTCTGATACTCGAAACCAATAACTGCAATGGCCTAGGGGAAAAATACATATACCGTTGTAATCGGTCGAGTTTCTACTTTAAGATGCAACACGAATTTCTAGAGTTCGTCAATCCGTTCGCGAGATATGGGAGTTCGAAGTTAAGGAATGTTTGAGAAACCATCAAAATTTTCGCAAGTCAGATACTCGAAACCAATAACTGGTATGGCTTAGGGGGAAAGTGCACACCATTGTAATCGGTTGTGTTTCTACTTTCAGATGCAACAGGAATTTCTCGAGTTCGTCAATCCGTTTGCGAGATATGGGAGTTTGAAGTTAAGGAATGGTTGAGAAACCATCAAAATTTTCGCAAGTCTGATACTCGAAACCAATAACTGGAATGGCCTAGCGGAAAAGTACACACACCATTGTAATCGGGCGAGTTTCTACTTTCAGATGCAACAGGAATTTTTCGAGTTCGTCAATCCGTTCGCGAGATATGGGAGTTTGAAGTTAAGGAATGGTTGAGAAACCATTAAAATTTTCGCGAGTCTGGTACTCGAAACCAATAACTGGAATGGCCTAGGGGAAAAGTACACACACCATTGTAATCGGGCGACTTTCTACTTTCAGATGCAACAGGAATTTCTCGAGTTCGTCAATCCGTTCGCGAGATATGGGAGTTTGAAGTTAAGGAATGTTTGAGAAACCATCAAAATTTTCGCAAGTCTGATACTCGAAACCAATATCTGGAATGGCCTAGGGGAAAAGTACACACACCATTGTAATCGGGCGACTTTCTACTTTCAGATGCAACAGGAATTTCTCGAGTTCGTCAATCCGTTCGCGAGATATGGGAGTTTGAAGTTAAGGAATGGTTGAGAAACCATCAAAATTTTCGCAAGTCTGATACTCGAAACAAATAACTACAATGGCCTGGGGGAAAAATACACATACCGTTGTAATCGGGAGAGTTTCTACTTTCAGATGCAACAGGAATTTCTCTAGTTCGTCAATCCGTTTGCGAGATATGGGAGTTTGAAGTTAAGGAATGGTTGAGAAACCATCAAAATTTTCGCAAGTCTGATACTCGAAACAAATAACTACAATGGCCTGGGGGAAAAATACACATACCGTTGTAATCGGGAGAGTTTCTACTTTCAGATGCAACTGGAATTTCTCGAGTTCGTCAATCCGTTCGCGAGATATGGGAGTTTGAAGTTAAGGAATGGTTGAGAAACCATCAAAATTTTCGCAAGTCTGATACTCGAAACCAATAACTGGAATGGCCTAGGGGAAAAGTACACACTCCATTGTAATCGGGCGAGTTTCTACTTTCAGATGCAACAGGAATTTGTCGAATTCGTCAATCCGTTCGCGAGATATGGGAGTGTGAAGTTAAGGAATGGTTCAGAATCCATCAAAATTTTCGCAAGTCTGATACTCGAAACCAATAACTGTAATGGCCTAGGGGAAAAATACATATACCGTTGTAATCGGGCGAGTTTCTACTTTAAGATGCAACACGAATTTCTAGAGTTCGTCAATCCGTTCGCGAGATATGGGAGTTTGAAGTTAAGGAATGGTTGGGAAACCATCAAAATTGTCGCATGTCTGACACTCGAAACCAACAACTACTATGGCCTAGGGCAAAAATACACATACCGTTGTAATCGGACGAGTTTCTGCTTTCAGATGCAGCAGGAATTCCTCGAGTTCGTCAATCCGTTCGCGAGATATGGGAGTTTGAAGTTAACGAATGGTTGAGAAACCATCAAAATTTTCGCAAGTCTGATACTCGAAACCAATAACTGCAATGGCCTAGGGGAAAAATACATATACCGTTGTAATCGGTCGAGTTTCTACTTTAAGATGCAACACGAATTTCTAGAGTTCGTCAATCCGTTCGCGAGATATGGGAGTTTGAAGTTAAGGAATGGTTGAGAAACCATCAAAATTGTCGCATGTCTAACACTCGAAACCAATATCTGGAATGGCCTAGGGGAAAAGTACACACACCATTGTAATCGGGCGACTTTCTACTTTCAGATGCAACAGGAATTTCTCGAGTTCGTCAATCCGTTCGCGAGATATGGGAGTTTGAAGTTAAGGAATGGTTGAGAAACCATCAAAATTTTCGCAAGTCTGATACTCGAAACAAATAACTACAATGGCCTGGGGGAAAAATACACATACCGTTGTAATCGGGAGAGTTTCTACTTTCAGATGCAACAGGAATTTCTCTAGTTCGTCAATCCGTTCGCGAGATATGGGAGTTTGAAGTTAAGGAATGTTTGAGAAACCATCAAAATTTTCGCGAGTCTGGTACTCGAAACCAATAACTGGAATGGCCTAGGGGAAAAGTACACACACCATTGTAATCGGGCGACTTTCTACTTTCAGATGCAACAGGAATTTCTCGAGTTCGTCAATCCGTTCGCGAGATATGGGAGTTTGAAGTTAAGGAATGTTTGAGAAACCATCACAATTTTCGCAAGTCTGATACTCGAAACCAATATCTGGAATGGCCTAGGGGAAAAGTACACACACCATTGTAATCGGGCGACTTTCTACTTTCAGATGCAACAGGAATTTCTCGAGTTCGTCAATCCGTTCGCGAGATATGGGAGTTTGAAGTTAAGGAATGGTTGAGAAACCATCAAAATTTTCGCAAGTCTGATACTCGAAACAAATAACTACAATGGCCTGGGGGAAAAATACACATACCGTTGTAATCGGGAGAGTTTCTACTTTCAGATGCAACAGGAATTTCTCTAGTTCGTCAATCCGTTTGCGAGATATGGGAGTTTGAAGTTAAGGAATGGTTGAGAAACCATCAAAATTTTCGCAAGTCTGATACTCGAAACAAATAACTACAATGGCCTGGGGGAAAAATACACATACCGTTGTAATCGGGAGAGTTTCTACTTTCAGATGCAACTGGAATTTCTCGAGTTCGTCAATCCGTTCGCGAGATATGGGAGTTTGAAGTTAAGGAATGGTTGAGAAACCATCAAAATTTTCGCAAGTCTGATACTCGAAACCAATAACTGGAATGGCCTAGGGGAAAAGTACACACTCCATTGTAATCGGGCGAGTTTCTACTTTCAGATGCAACAGGAATTTGTCGAATTCGTCAATCCGTTCGCGAGATATGGGAGTGTGAAGTTAAGGAATGGTTCAGAATCCATCAAAATTTTCGCAAGTCTGATACTCGAAACCAATAACTGCAACGGCCTAGGGGAAAAATACATATACCGTTGTAATCGGGCGAGTTTCTACTTTAAGATGCAACACGAATTTCTAGAGTTCGTCAATCCGTTCGCGAGATATGGGAGTTTGAAGTTAAGGAATGGTTGGGAAACCATCAAAATTGTCGCATGTCTGACACTCGAAACCAACAACTACTATGGCCTAGGGCAAAAATACACATACCGTTGTAATCGGACGAGTTTCTGCTTTCAGATGCAGCAGGAATTCCTCGAGTTCGTCAATCCGTTCGCGAGATATGGGAGTTTGAAGTTAACGAATGGTTGAGAAACCATCAAAATTTTCGCAAGTCTGATACTCGAAACCAATAACTGCAATGGCCTAGGGGAAAAATACATATACCGTTGTAATCGGTCGAGTTTCTACTTTAAGATGCAACACGAATTTCTAGAGTTCGTCAATCCGTTCGCGAGATATGGGAGTTTGAAGTTAAGGAATGGTTGAGAAACCATCAAAATTGTCGCATGTCTAACACTCGAAACCAACAACTACTATGGCCTAGGGCAAAAATACACATACCGTTGTAATCGGACGAGTTTCTGCTTTCAGATGCAACAGGAATTTCTCGAGTTCGTCAATCCGTTCGCGAGATATGGGAGTTTGAAGTTAAGGAATGGTTGAGGATCCATCAAAATTTTCGCAAGTCTGATACTCGAAACCAATAACTACAATGGCCTGGGGGAAAAATACACATACCGTTGTAATCGGGAGAGTTTCTACTTTCAGATGCAACAGGAATTTCTCGAGTTCGTCAATCCGTTCGCGAGATATGGGAGTTTGAAGTTAAGGAATGTTTGAGAAACCATCAAAATTTTCGCAAGTCAGATACTCGAAACAAATAACTGGTATGGCTTAGGGGAAAAGTACACACACCATTGTAATCGGGTGTGTATCTACTTTCAGATGCAACAGGAATTTCTCTAGTTCGTCAATCCGTTTGCGAGATATGGGAGTTTGAAGTTAAGGAATGGTTGAGAAACCATCAAAATTTTCGCAAGTCTGATACTCGAAACAAATAACTACAATGGCCTGGGGGAAAAATACACATACCGTTGTAATCGGGAGAGTTTCTACTTTCAGATGCAACCGGAATTTCTCGAGTTCGTCAATCCGTTCGCGAGATATGGGAGTTTGAAGTAAGGAATGGTTGAGAAACCATCAAAATTTTCGCAAGTCTGATACTCGAAACAAATAACTACAATGGCCTGGGGGAAAAATACACATACCGTTGTAATCGGGAGAGTTTCTACTTTCAGATGCAACTGGAATTTCTCGAGTTCGTCAATCCGTTCGCGAGATATGGGAGTTTGAAGTTAAGGAATGGTTGAGAAACCATCAAAATTTTCGCAAGTCTGATACTCGAAACCAATAACTGGAATGGCCTAGGGGAAAAGTACACACTCCATTGTAATCGGGCGAGTTTCTACTTTCAGATGCAACAGGAATTTGTCGAATTCGTCAATCCGTTCGCGAGATATGGGAGTGTGAAGTTAAGGAATGGTTCAGAATCCATCAAAATTTTCGCAAGTCTGATACTCGAAACCTATAACTGCAATGGCCTAGGGGAAAAATACATATACCGTTGTAATCGGTCGAGTTTCTACTTTAAGATGCAACACGAATTTCTAGAGTTCGTCAATCCGTTCGCGAGATATGGGAGTTTGAAGTTAAGGAATGTTTGAGAAACCATCAAAATTTTCGCAAGTCAGATACTCGAAACCAATAACTGGTATGGCTTAGGGGGAAAGTGCACACCATTGTAATCGGTTGTGTTTCTACTTTCAGATGCAACAGGAATTTCTCGAGTTCGTCAATCCGTTTGCGAGATATGGGAGTTTGAAGTTAAGGAATGGTTGAGAAACCATCAAAATTTTCGCAAGTCTGATACTCGAAACCAATAACTGGAATGGCCTAGCGGAAAAGTACACACACCATTGTAATCGGGCGAGTTTCTACTTTCAGATGCAACAGGAATTTTTCGAGTTCGTCAATCCGTTCGCGAGATATGGGAGTTTGAAGTTAAGGAATGGTTGAGAAACCATTAAAATTTTCGCGAGTCTGGTACTCGAAACCAATAACTGGAATGGCCTAGGGGAAAAGTACACACACCATTGTAATCGGGCGACTTTCTACTTTCAGATGCAACAGGAATTTCTCGAGTTCGTCAATCCATTCGCGAGATATGGGAGTTTGAAGTTAAGGAATGTTTGAGAAACCATCAAAATTTTCGCAAGTCTGATACTCGAAACCAATATCTGGAATGGCCTAGGGGAAAAGTACACACACCATTGTAATCGGGCGACTTTCTACTTTCAGATGCAACAGGAATTTCTCGAGTTCGTCAATCCGTTCGCGAGATATGGGAGTTTGAAGTTAAGGAATGGTTGAGAAACCATCAAAATTTTCGCAAGTCTGATACTCGAAACAAATAACTACAATGGCCTGGGGGAAAAATACACATACCGTTGTAATCGGGAGAGTTTCTACTTTCAGATGCAACAGGAATTTCTCTAGTTCGTCAATCCGTTTGCGAGATATGGGAGTTTGAAGTTAAGGAATGGTTGAGAAACCATCAAAATTTTCGCAAGTCTGATACTCGAAACAAATAACTACAATGGCCTGGGGGGAAAATACACATACCGTTGTAATCGGGAGAGTTTCTACTTTCAGATGCAACTGGAATTTCTCGAGTTCGTCAATCCGTTCGCGAGATATGGGAGTTTGAAGTTAAGGAATGGTTGAGAAACCATCAAAATTTTCGCAAGTCTGATACTCGAAACCAATAACTGGAATGGCCTAGGGGAAAAGTACACACTCCATTGTAATCGGGCGAGTTTCTACTTTCAGATGCAACAGGAATTTGTCGAATTCGTCAATCCGTTCGCGAGATATGGGAGTGTGAAGTTAAGGAATGGTTCAGAATCCATCAAAATTTTCGCAAGTCTGATACTCGAAACCAATAACTGCAATGGCCTAGGGGAAGAATACATATACCGTTGTAATCGGGCGAGTTTCTACTTTAAGATGCAACACGAATTTCTAGAGTTCGTCAATCCGTTCGCGAGATATGGGAGTTTGAAGTTAAGGAATGGTTGGGAAACCATCAAAATTGTCGCATGTCTGACACTCGAAACCAACAACTACTATGGCCTAGGGCAAAAATACACATACCGTTGTAATCGGACGAGTTTCTGCTTTCAGATGCAGCAGGAATTCCTCGAGTTCGTCAATCCGTTCGCGAGATATGGGAGTTTGAAGTTAACGAATGGTTGAGAAACCATCAAAATTTTCGCAAGTCTGATACTCGAAACCAATAACTGCAATGGCCTAGGGGAAAAATACATATACCGTTGTAATCGGTCGAGTTTCTACTTTAAGATGCAACACGAATTTCTAGAGTTCGTCAATCCGTTCGCGAGATATGGGAGTTTGAAGTTAAGGAATGGTTGAGAAACCATCAAAATTGTCGCACGTCTAACACTCGAAACCAACAACTACTATGGCCTAGGGCAAAAATACACATACCGTTGTAATCGGACGAGTTTCTGCTTTCAGATGCAACAGGAATTTCTCGAGTTCGTCAATCCGTTCGCGAGATATGGGAGTTTGAAGTTAAGGAATGGTTGAGGATCCATCAAAATTTTCGCAAGTCTGATACTCGAAACCAATAACTACAATGGCCTGGGGGAAAAATACACATACCGTTGTAATCGGGAGAGTTTCTACTTTCAGATGCAACAGGAATTTCTCGAGTTCGTCAATCCGTTCGCGAGATATGGGAGTTTGAAGTTAAGGAATGTTTGAGAAACCATCAAAATTTTCGCAAGTCAGATACTCGAAACAAATAACTGGTATGGCTTAGGGGAAAAGTACACACACCATTGTAATCGGGTGTGTATCTACTTTCAGATGCAACAGGAATTTCTCTAGTTCGTCAATCCGTTTGCGAGATATGGGAGTTTGAAGTTAAGGAATGGTTGAGAAACCATCAAAATTTTCGCAAGTCTGATACTCGAAACAAATAACTACAATGGCCTGGGGGAAAAATACACATACCGTTGTAATCGGGAGAGTTTCTACTTTCAGATGCAACCGGAATTTCTCGAGTTCGTCAATCCGTTCGCGAGATATGGGAGTTTGAAGTTAAGGAATGGTTGAGAAACCATCAAAATTTTCGCAAGTCTGATACTCGAAACAAATAACTACAATGGCCTGGGGGAAAAATACACATACCGTTGTAATCGGGAGAGTTTCTACTTTCAGATGCAACTGGAATTTCTCGAGTTCGTCAATCCGTTCGCGAGATATGGGAGTTTGAAGTTAAGGAATGGTTGAGAAACCATCAAAATTTTCGCAAGTCTGATACTCGAAACCAATAACTGGAATGGCCTAGGGGAAAAGTACACACTCCATTGTAATCGGGCGAGTTTCTACTTTCAGATGCAACAGGAATTTGTCGAATTCGTCAATCCGTTCGCGAGATATGGGAGTGTGAAGTTAAGGAATGGTTCAGAATCCATCAAAATTTTCGCAAGTCTGATACTCGAAACCAATAACTGCAATGGCCTAGGGGAAAAATACATATACCGTTGTAATCGGTCGAGTTTCTACTTTAAGATGCAACACGAATTTCTAGAGTTCGTCAATCCGTTCGCGAGATATGGGAGTTTGAAGTTAAGGAATGTTTGAGAAACCATCAAAATTTTCGCAAGTCAGATACTCGAAACCAATAACTGGTATGGCTTAGGGGGAAAGTGCACACCATTGTAATCGGTTGTGTTTCTACTTTCAGATGCAACAGGAATTTCTCGAGTTCGTCAATCCGTTTGCGAGATATGGGAGTTTGAAGTTAAGGAATGGTTGAGAAACCATCAAAATTTTCGCAAGTCTGATACTCGAAACCAATAACTGGAATGGCCTAGCGGAAAAGTACACACACCATTGTAATCGGGCGAGTTTCTACTTTCAGATGCAACAGGAATTTTTCGAGTTCGTCAATCCGTTCGCGAGATATGGGAGTTTGAAGTTAAGGAATGGTTGAGAAACCATTAAAATTTTCGCGAGTCTGGTACTCGAAACCAATAACTGGAATGGCCTAGGGGAAAAGTACACACACCATTGTAATCGGGCGACTTTCTACTTTCAGATGCAACAGGAATTTCTCGAGTTCGTCAATCCGTTCGCGAGATATGGGAGTTTGAAGTTAAGGAATGTTTGAGAAACCATCAAAATTTTCGCAAGTCTGATACTCGAAACCAATATCTGGAATGGCCTAGGGGAAAAGTACACACACCATTGTAATCGGGCGACTTTCTACTTTCAGATGCAACAGGAATTTCTCGAGTTCGTCAATCCGTTCGCGAGATATGGGAGTTTGAAGTTAAGGAATGGTTGAGAAACCATCAAAATTTTCGCAAGTCTGATACTCGAAACAAATAACTACAATGGCCTGGGGGAAAAATACACATACCGTTGTAATCGGGAGAGTTTCTACTTTCAGATGCAACAGGAATTTCTCTAGTTCGTCAATCCGTTTGCGAGATATGGGAGTTTGAAGTTAAGGAATGGTTGAGAAACCATCAAAATTTTCGCAAGTCTGATACTCGAAACAAATAACTACAATGGCCTGGGGGGAAAATACACATACCGTTGTAATCGGGAGAGTTTCTACTTTCAGATGCAACTGGAATTTCTCGAGTTCGTCAATCCGTTCGCGAGATATGCGAGTTTGAAGTTAAGGAATGGTTGAGAAACCATCAAAATTTTCGCAAGTCTGATACTCGAAACCAATAACTGGAATGGCCTAGGGGAAAAGTACACACTCCATTGTAATCGGGCGAGTTTCTACTTTCAGATGCAACAGGAATTTGTCGAATTCGTCAATCCGTTCGCGAGATATGGGAGTGTGAAGTTAAGGAATGGTTCAGAATCCATCAAAATTTTCGCAAGTCTGATACTCGAAACCAATAACTGCAATGGCCTAGGGGAAAAATACATATACCGTTGTAATCGGGCGAGTTTCTACTTTAAGATGCAACACGAATTTCTAGAGTTCGTCAATCCGTTCGCGAGATATGGGAGTTTGAAGTTAAGGAATGGTTGGGAAACCATCAAAATTGTCGCATGTCTGACACTCGAAACCAACAACTACTATGGCCTAGGGCAAAAATACACATACCGTTGTAATCGGACGAGTTTCTGCTTTCAGATGCAGCAGGAATTCCTCGAGTTCGTCAATCCGTTCGCGAGATATGGGAGTTTGAAGTTAACGAATGGTTGAGAAACCATCAAAATTTTCGCAAGTCTGATACTCGAAACCAATAACTGCAATGGCCTAGGGGAAAAATACATATACCGTTGTAATCGGTCGAGTTTCTACTTTAAGATGCAACACGAATTTCTAGAGTTCGTCAATCCGTTCGCGAGATATGGGAGTTTGAAGTTAAGGAATGGTTGAGAAACCATCAAAATTGTCGCATGTCTAACACTCGAAACCAACAACTACTATGGCCTAGGGCAAAAATACACATACCGTTGTAATCGGACGAGTTTCTGCTTTCAGATGCAACAGGAATTTCTCGAGTTCGTCAATCCGTTCGCGAGATATGGGAGTTTGAAGTTAAGGAATGGTTGAGGATCCATCAAAATTTTCGCAAGTCTGATACTCGAAACCAATAACTACAATGGCCTGGGGGAAAAATACACATACCGTTGTAATCGGGAGAGTTTCTACTTTCAGATGCAACAGGAATTTCTCGAGTTCGTCAATCCGTTCGCGAGATATGGGAGTTTGAAGTTAAGGAATGTTTGAGAAACCATCAAAATTTTCGCAAGTCAGATACTCGAAACAAATAACTGGTATGGCTTAGGGGAAAAGTACACACACCATTGTAATCGGGTGTGTATCTACTTTCAGATGCAACAGGAATTTCTCTAGTTCGTCAATCCGTTTGCGAGATATGGGAGTTTGAAGTTAAGGAATGGTTGAGAAACCATCAAAATTTTCGCAAGTCTGATACTCGAAACAAATAACTACAATGGCCTGGGGGAAAAATACACATACCGTTGTAATCGGGAGAGTTTCTACTTTCAGATGCAACCGGAATTTCTCGAGTTCGTCAATCCGTTCGCGAGATATGGGAGTTTGAAGTTAAGGAATGGTTGAGAAACCATCAAAATTTTCGCAAGTCTGATACTCGAAACAAATAACTACAATGGCCTGGGGGAAAAATACACATACCGTTGTAATCGGGAGAGTTTCTACTTTCAGATGCAACTGGAATTTCTCGAGTTCGTCAATCCGTTCGCGAGATATGGGAGTTTGAAGTTAAGGAATGGTTGAGAAACCATCAAAATTTTCGCAAGTCTGATACTCGAAACCAATAACTGGAATGGCCTAGGGGAAAAGTACACACTCCATTGTAATCGGGCGAGTTTCTACTTTCAGATGCAACAGGAATTTGTCGAATTCGTCAATCCGTTCGCGAGATATGGGAGTGTGAAGTTAAGGAATGGTTCAGAATCCATCAAAATTTTCGCAAGTCTGATACTCGAAACCAATAACTGCAATGGCCTAGGGGAAAAATACATATACCGTTGTAATCGGGCGAGTTTCTACTTTAAGATGCAACACGAATTTCTAGAGTTCGTCAATCCGTTCGCGAGATATGGGAGTTTGAAGTTAAGGAATGGTTGGGAAACCATCAAAATTGTCGCATGTCTGACACTCGAAACCAACAACTACTATGGCCTAGGGCAAAAATACACATACCGTTGTAATCGGACGAGTTTCTGCTTTCAGATGCAGCAGGAATTCCTCGAGTTCGTCAATCCGTTCGCGAGATATGGGAGTTTGAAGTTAACGAATGGTTGAGAAACCATCAAAATTTTCGCAAGTCTGATACTCGAAACCAATAACTGCAATGGCCTAGGGGAAAAATACATATACCGTTGTAATCGGTCGAGTTTCTACTTTAAGATGCAACACGAATTTCTAGAGTTCGTCAATCCGTTCGCGAGATATGGGAGTTTGAAGTTAAGGAATGGTTGAGAAACCATCAAAATTGTCGCATGTCTAACACTCGAAACCAACAACTACTATGGCCTAGGGCAAAAATACACATACCGTTGTAATCGGACGAGTTTCTGCTTTCAGATGCAACAGGAATTTCTCGAGTTCGTCAATCCGTTCGCGAGATATGGGAGTTTGAAGTTAAGGAATGGTTGAGGATCCATCAAAATTTTCGCAAGTCTGATACTCGAAACCAATAACTACAATGGCCTGGGGGAAAAAT